>NW_027266267.1:2462500-2672500 GCF_022045235.1 Haliotis cracherodii
GTAAACGTCAAGGATGCCACACGTGACTTCCGCCTTCTGTCAAGGTCAAGGACGTTTGGTCAAGGCTATGAACAACAGCTTACAATATGGCAGCAACATCAGGGGAGGGGACGCCCGAAACGGGCTTCACGTTATTTAATATGAATAATTACTTTGTAAACAAACACAAATCTAGGTTGTTTCCAAACAATTTTAACAACATTCAGGGCCTAATATTTCAATAGCCACCCGTGCTTAACGTGATCACATGCCTACATAGTTAAAACTATCCTATGAATAAGAATCATTTAGCGACCACTGAAACCTGTAAAGGTAGTGATGTATAGTGAGTGAGTGAGTGAGTGAGTGAGTATGGTTTTACGCCGCTTTTATCAATATTCCAGCAATATCACGGCGGGGGTCACCAGAAATGGGCTTCACACATTGTACTCATATCGGGAATCGAACCCGGGTGTTCGGCGTGACGAGCGAACGTTTTAACCACTAGGCTACCCGAACGCCCCTAGTGATGTACAGACGTTAAACCCATAATGAAGCAGTTAATACAACGACGGAGCTCCACAAACGCCACACTGCAGAAGTTACAAGTTCGGCATCGATGACATTTTTTTCTGATTTCCGATTAATGAGATAATCTACCTTGCCATATTCCTGTATTTCGATTGGTCCGCCAGTCGTATCGAAGAAGGAGACTCACAGTTTGAAGTATCTTGACCAATCAGAATCAAGCATTGTTCGCGTCATGGTAGAATGTACATAAGACACTGACAGTGTTGATGACCATATTACCGCGAAAGAAAATACTTATATAACAGCAATTATAGCTTTCAAAGCCCAGACCGGCAGATAAATTCGTATACTGAACTTACGTACACACCGTAATGATACGTGTACACGTGTACCAGCACATCCTACACAGAAAAGCCGACGACCACAGACTGAATGAGCGTATCGTGAAATTCATCGACACCAAAAAAGCTTGACATACACCGCTAATCTATCGGGGACTGTGACGTCATACAATGCCTATGCTATATGACGCCATAATAGTCCTATGAAGGATTACATGCACTGTAAGAATGGCGTCAGACAGACAGGGCTGAATTAACAATGTCTACAAGATATTTGCTCCAGGTTAGTTTGGTGTCAAGTTGAGGTGAGCGAGGTTGGATGGTGTAGAAGGATAATCCTGTGATACATCAGTTAGCGCAACTCAACAACGGTAACCTTGAACTTCGTGAAGCTCTACTACAACTCACTAGTGCGTGAACACCGCCTCTACCTACCACGACATCTCCCTCCATCCCATGTGAACACCACCTCTACCTGCCACGATATCTCACCCTCAGGGTGTAAACACCACCTCAACCTGCCACGATATCTCACCCTCAGGATATAAACACCGCCTCAACCTACCACGATATCTCACCCTCAGGATGTAAACACCGCCTCAACCTGCCACGATGTTTCACCCTCAGGACGTAAACGCAGCCTCAACCTGCCACTACACCTCACCTACAGGACGTGAACACCGCCTTTACGACACGTAATCTCACCCTGAGGCCATGAACACAACCTCTACCTGCACGACGTCTCACCTTCAGGACGTGAACATCATTTCTATCTGAACGACGTCTCATCCTCATAGACGTGAACACAACCTCTACCTGCACGACGTCTCACCCTGAGGCCGTGACTACCTCCTCTACCTGCACAACTCACCCCCAGAGTCGTGAACACATCTCTACCTATAACGATAACTCAAATTCAGAGACGTAAACACCACATTTGCCTAACACGACATCTCCCTCCATCCCCTGTGAACACCACCTCTACCTAACACGCCATCTCCCTCCCCCTGTAAACACCACCTCTGCCTACCACGACATCTCCCTCAATCCATCGTGAACACCACTTCTACCTACCACGACATCTCCCTCCATCCAACGTGAACACCTCCTCTACCTACCACGACATCTCCCTCCATCCCATGTGAACACCTCCTCTACCTACCACGACATATCCCTCCATCCCCTGTGAACACCACCTCTACCTAACATGCCATCTCCCTCCCCCTGTAAACACCACCTCTGCCTACCACGACATATCCCTCAATCCAACGTGAACACCACTTCTACCTACCACGACATCTCCCTCCATCCAACGTGAACACCTCCTCTACCTACCACGACATCTCCCTCCATCCCATATGAACACCTCCTCTACCTACCACGACATATCCCTCCATCCCATGTGAACACCACCTCTACCTACCACGACATCTCCCTCCATCACATGTGAACACCACCTCTACCTACCACGACATCTCCCTCCATCCCATGTGAACACCACCTCTACCAACGACCACATCTCACTTCATCCCACGTGAACACCTCCTTCACCTACGACCACATCTCCCTCCATCTCCTGTGAACACCTCCTCTACACACCACGACATCTCCGCCAATCCCACGTGAACACCTCCTCTACCTACCACGACATCTCCCTCCATCCCACGTGAACACCATCTCTACCTACCACAACATATCCCTCAGTCCCCTGTGAACACCACCTCTACCTACCACGACATCTCCCTCCATCCCCTGTGAACACCACCTCTACCTACCACGACATCTCCCTCCATCCAACGTGAACACCACCTCTACCTACCACGACATCTCCCTCCATCCCATGTGAACACCACCTCTACCTAACCCACATCTTCCTCCATCCCATGTGAACACCACCTCTGCCTACCACGACATCTCCCTCCATCCCATGTGAACACCACCTCTACCTACCACGACATCTCCCTCCATCCCATGTGAACACCACCTCTACCTACCACGACAACTCCCTCCATCCCCTGTGAACACCACCTCTACCTACCACGACATCTACCTGCATCCCCTGTGAACACTTCCTGTAACTACCACGACATCTCCCTCCATCCCACGTGAACACCTCCTCTACCTAACACGACATCTCCCTCCATCCCATGTGAACACCACCTCTACCTACCACGACATCTCCCTCCATCCCATGTGAACACCACCTCTACCTACCACGACAACTCCCTCCATCCCCTGTGAACACCACCTCTACCTACCACGACATCTACCTGCATCCCCTGTGAACACTTCCTGTAGCTACCACGACATCTCCCTCCATCCCATGTGAACACCTCCTCTACCTAACACGACATCTCCCTCCATCCCCTGTGAACACCACCTCTACCTACCACAACATCTCCCTCCATCCCCTGTGAACACCACCTCTACCTACCACGACATCTCCCTCCATCCCATGTGAACACCACCGCTACCTACCACGACATCTCCCTTTCCTGAGGCGAAGTGCCACTCGTGGTCGATCTTGATTGTTGTCTTCTCGGTCTTGTTGCCGGTCAGTTCCTGGCTGACCGTGACCGTGTCGTTTATGGTGGTGTTGGTGCTGATCACAATGGGAGCTGAAATGGCCATGACTGAGTGTTACAAACGTTTCCAGTTCCTATGTCACGCTGCTGGTCAGCGGGTACTACTATAGTATCGGTGGGTAGAAAGGTGATCGTGTCTCGACTTCATCCTTCGGTGTTCATTATCAATCACTGGTTTCACTGGCCCCGAGTAATTACAGACCACTATATAAAGGTAGCATATTGTCAAGTGCGGTGTTAGAATACATTCAGTCTCTCGTTCACTCTCTCACCTGAGCAGGAACCTTTCCTCATCTCGTTCAGTAGACTGTCGATCTCTGAGAAGTTGTCGAGGACGAACACGTGGGTACAGTTGGGTTCCGTGGCCACCGCCTGCAGCTCCTGGCGGTTGATGGAGCCAATACCTGGACACACAGGTGAGGTGAGGTGAGATGGGGTTTAACGTCGCGTCCAGGATGATTGCACTTATATAGCGACGTGTGTGTGTGTGTGTGTGTGTGTGTGTGTGTGTGTGTGTGTGTGTGTGTGTGTGTGTGTGTGTGTGTGTGTGTGTGTGTGTGTGTGTGTGTGTGTGTGTGTGTGTGTGTGTGTGTGTGTGTGTGTGTGTGTGCTTGTACTAGTCCGGACTGATGTCGATTTATAGTGCTAGCTCACTGAGATACCATGCCGCAGTTTAACATGAATACCCTACTCAGACACAGTATACTGACTCCGAGCCGACCAGTCCTTGTTTTAGCCCCTTAATGCCGAGCGCCAGACAGGGTAACAACAAGTACCATCTTTTAACGTCTTTTGGTATGACGCGGCCGGGGAGCGAACCCCGGACCTTCCGCTCTCCGGGCGGACGCTTTACCACTAGACCACGGAGGCGGTCCCCTGGACAAAGAGAATGGGCAGCGATACAAATAATCAGCGTTTCTGATACCTGAAGAATGTGAATGGGAGGGTTTACACTTAGTTGGCGGCTCTGTTACCAAAAAATCGAATTAGGCGCGGTTACAGGTAATGAGCGCCTCTGACACCTGGGGAAGGAGAGTGGGCGGGGTTACAGGTAATCAGCGCCTCTGACACCTGGGGAAGGAGAGTGGGCGGGGTTACAGGTAAATTAGAGTCACCGATACGTGGAGCCTATACTTAGGTCCTTGTTATCAAAGTCAAATAACGCCACCTATCACCACGTCATCAACAGTGCGACGTACCGACGGTGAAGAATGTGATGCCTTGTCGCTTTGCCCTCTCTGCGGCCTGCACAGTCCGGTTCAGATTGTTAGACGCCCCGTCGGTCAACAAAATGGCCACCTTTGGTACCCCCGGCCTCGCGCCGTGGTAGGTCGTGAACACCCGATCAGCTGAAACAACACACCGATATCAGTTCGTGATGAGTGATAAGTTTGAAGGCAGGAATAATTGAGTGAGTATGGCTTCGGCTATACTAAGATTGGGAGAAAAGGTACAGATGATCGACTTTAGGATTGTGAGAATACGCGGTTGATACCAAACTAAACCCATCTTTTCGTAAAATGACCGTGTCCGACGTTGCCGAGGTCGGATTCTATCCAAGGAGTCATCATTATTTAAATACGGGTATATATTTTTAAAGCTTGTACATCTTATCATCATCCCAAAAGTGGCTGTATATAATACTGATATCTCATATAAGAAAAATCGACTCGTGGTCGTTGTTTATCGTACAATAAAGCACGACAGGGAGAATAAACCACTCGGGGCGGCAACCCTTATTTTTTTATTCTCCCTGTAGTGTTTTATGATACGATAAACAACCCCATTCGTCGTATGTCTTAACTATACTATATAATTAAGTTAAATATTCTTTTATCTACAACTAACACAACGCTCATTTTTGATATCGCTAAATATCTGCCTCACAGTAAAGGAGAAATAATACGTATTTTATCATTGTGACTGTTGCCATAAATATGTCATACATTTTGTACAAAGGGCTTGTGGCCTGTGTAGTACTGAATAAAGAATTCAAAATATATAACCTACTAGCCAGGTCGATGGCGTCGTATGTATGGGTGCCGCCGTCGTCCTTCTTTATACTGGAGATGGCGGTGACGATGTCAGACTTCTTCGTGTACGTGTCGAAGTAGAAGGACACGTCAGACTGGGTGCCGTACACGATGGCGGCGAAGCGGGTAGCGTCGGGGCCGAAATCGAGAGCCCGAGTGACGTTTTGTATGAACATCAGCATGGTGATGTAGTCGGTGAAGTAGATGCTGCCACTGCTGTCGATGATGAACGCCAGGTCCAGCTGCCCTTTACAATCTGCGGGAGACGAGAAAGTGGACTCGACTTACAGCAGATTTGTACCCGATAACAGTTTCAGTCCACAACTTATTGGTTTGTTATTTAATCCCAAACGTCCATTTATCTTTTGGAAGTATCTACTTGAGACATTGATCTAATCTTCTGTCAAGTCTAAGGTGCCACCGAGAACACTGTGCGGAGGACATTTCCAAATCTGACGCATCAGTGACAAAAATGACGTCCGATGCAATTCCCTATCTTGACTTGTACCACATGTTCCCGTGCGTTTTCAGATGAATTATTGACTTGCCTTTGCATGTGTGTATGTCAGGTGCCACCAGGGGGCAAGATACTCTCAACTTTCCGCGAAACGTGCTATCATCATAATTTGATAGTGATTCATAAACACATGCTCGTGATATAGTCGGAATCGTACACTTGACTATGCCTTATACAGAGATTTCTATTGGATATGGAAAGGGTTTTGTCGCTATATTTTGCTCCCATCGGTCGCAGAATCGGAGTGAGCTCAAATGATACAAAGATGAAGAAACCCCACTGTCATTCACGGTCTACACTATTCAACCCTAGTTTTGTTTTGTTTAACGCCGCACTCTGCAATATTCCAGCTATATGACGACGGTCTATACATAATCGAGTCTGGATCAGATAATCCGGTGATTGACATCACGACCTTCAAACTATGTAATTGGGATACGATGACATGCATCAACCAAGTCAATGAGCAACTGGGATGCGATGACACGCATCAACCATGTCAATGAGCCGATCCCATTAGTCGCCCATCACGACAAGCATGGGTTGCTGAAGATCAGTTCTAGCTCCGGGTATTCAGGGGTTACCTGCATCACCAGATATATAAACTGTTAAAGCCACCATTGACTAGGATCCAAGCTATTCAACTCTAAGTATTGAGACGTTTAAAGCCATCATTGTCGGTATACAACCCTAGGTATACGTATGTAGACGTGTAAAGCCATCATTGTCGGTATACAACCCTAGGTATACGTATGTAGACGTTTAAAGCCATCATTGTCGGTATACAACCCTAGGTATACGTATGTAGACGTGTAAAGCCATCATTGTCGGTATACAACCCTAGGTATACGTATGTAGACGTGTAAAGCCATCATTGTCGGCATACAACCCTAGGTATACGTATGTAGACGTGTAAAGCCATCATTGTCGGTATACAACCCTAGGTATACGTATGTAGACGTGTAAAGCCATCATTGTCGGTATACATCCCTAGGTATACGTATGTAGGCGTTTAAAGCCATCATTGTCGGTATCCATCCCTCAATATGTAAATCTTCCATACCGTCCTTGACGGCGTTGGCGGCGCTTATGAAGTCGGAGTCGGGGCTGCCGAGGTGGTAGTAGTGCGCCCAGGTGTCGGCCTGACCCGGCAAGTCGCCAGGCATGGAGTTGATGAAGCCGAGGCGGATGAGCATGTACAGGGAGGCGGCGAGACCAGAATACAGCGGCTTCCTCAGGTCCTGCCACGTGGTGTCCCGCCACGTGATGTTGAAGGCGGACCCGATCAGGGCGCACTCATCGAACACGATGAAGGGGCAGCGTCTGGTGGCGTTATACTTCGCCTCGTCCACCTGGGGGGGAGTGAGTGAAGGCAGTGAGAGTCAGAAATATGTGTATGTGTGTGTGTGTGTGTGTGTGTGTGTGTGTGTGTGTGTGTGTGTGTGTGTGTGTGTGTGTGTGTGTGTGTGTGTGTGTGTGTGTGTGTGTGTGTATGTGTGTATTTATGTGTATGTATCTGTGTGTATGTGTGTGTGTGTGTGTGTGTGTGTGTATGTGTGTATTTATGTGTATGTATCTGTGTGTATGTGTGTGTGTTTATATGTGAGTATGTATGTGTGTGTATGTGTATGTATGTGATTATGTTTTTATGTGTGTGAATGTATGTGTGTCTGTATGCTAACATGCATGTATGTACAAATGTATTAGTATCAATGATAAAATGTGGTGGCTTTTTTCAGAACGCGATTACTGTAAGCCGCAGATTTAGTTCGGGTGTACTTTGAAGTACACAATAATTTGTACACACAGAAAAGAAGTGTAGAGCATCTTCGGTATGATATCCACAGGAACAAGTTTTGGATCCAAGATATATCTATCATACTGATCTGCGTAAAGATCGCTGTAGCCAAGCCTGAGGCGACTGTGAATAATTTGACATAAACCGCTTCCATAATTTCAATCCAAGTGTATACCATTGTCTCCATTTACGTGAAGCAAATTCTTAAATTGTGTAACGGTATCTGCCCCCGTTAGGTTTTCTGGTAACATATTCCAAAGTTGTGTTGTAGCTGGTATAAATGAATCTGCATAAGCTTTTGTTTTACACTTCACTGTTTGAATATCAGTTTTATCCCTTATGTCATAATTTGTGTTTTCTGAAACTGCATTAGGAATAAGCCTACAGAGATATTCCGGGGATAAATGGTTATTCATTTTGTAAAACATTACCAGTTTTGAATTGTATTTTCTGTCTTTTAATGACCTACAATTTGTTTCATTGTAAATCTTCTGATGCCTCGTACAACGGACAGCGCCACATATGGTTCTAAGAGCATCTAAGTGTATTTTTTCCAATAAGTAAGCTTGTTCATTAGTACAGTTATGCAAAATATGACGACAATAATAAAAAATTAGTAACATAAATGATTTGTACATGGTTTCTAAGGTAGTTCAGGATAGACGATATTTATAACTCCTTAAACAGTTAACCAGAGGACAACATTTCCTTACAATATCATCAATGTGCATTTCCCATGTACAACTACTTTGTAAAGTACTCCCAAGGTGCTTATGACTTTGTACATCTTTGATTTCTTTACCATTCATATATAAGTTAGGTTTGCGACTAGTGTCTTCTTTACTTTACTATTCCTATGTCCGTGGGTTTGAATCCCAGAATCTCCCAGCGCATGGTTCAACGGCACCATGCTCCTGAAAGCGTTCACCGCCAAGGACCTGCATCAGTTCGGCACTCCCTCCCACATCAGAAACATCTTTCACGATCTGGTGCTCATGTCACATGACATCGTACATCTCTGGGAGCGCCTCCGTGGTATAGTGGTAGAGCGTCCGTCCGCAGAACAGAAGGTCCGGGTTCGATCCGCGTCACATATGAAAATACGTTAAAATATTGTACTTGTTACCCTGTCTGACGCTCGGCATAATGGGCTAAAACAAGATATGGTCAGCTCGGAGTCAATATATTGTTTCTGAGTGGGGTATTCCTGTTAAAGTGTGGCATGGTATTTTTGTGGGCTAGCGCACGCGCGCGCATACACATACACGCACGCACACGCACGCACGCACACGCACGCACGCACACACGCACAGGCATACGCACGCACTCACGCGCGCACACACACACACACGCGCACGCGCACACACACACACACGCACGCACGCACGCACACACACACACACGTGGCTATGTAAGTGCATCAATACAGGACACGACGTTGAACCCCATTTCAACTCCCCCTACCTCTGTGTACCGGGCTAATCCTGATCACACTGAGTGCTACACATTCTACAATGTGAACAGGTTAACAAACAAAGGGATGTTTCGGGGACTTGAATCATATTGCTGGATCAGCCTAGCCCGAGCCTAGTCCGCCACTGCCCCGATACCCAATTGGAACAATGTTGAAACATACGCAGAACCCACACACCCAGACACCTTCAGCCGAGGCGCCTTGGTATAGCCGCAGTAGAGATGAGATAAGGTGACATGGGGTTTAACGTCGCGTCCAAGATGGTTGCACTTATATAGCGACGTACATGCACGTGTGTGGCTGCTTGTACTAGTCCGGACTGATGCCGATTTATAGTGCTAGCACACTGAGATACTATGCCGCAGTTTAATATGAATACCCCACTCAGACACAGTATACTGACTCCGAGCCGACCAGTCCTTGTTTTAGCCCCTTAATGCCGAGCGCCAGACAGGGTAACAACAAGAGCCATCATTTAACGTCTTTTGGTATGACGCGGCCGGGGATCGAACCACGGACCTTCCACTCTCCGGGCGGACGCTCTACCACTAGACCACGGAGGCGGCCTAAAATAATGACTATTGCGGCGTTACACCTGTCTCCCACCTGCCAAATTCCTCCGTCATAGTCCTTCCTGTACGTCTTGGGGTCTTCTCCATCCTTGGACTCCGCGTACGCCAAACGTCGGAGGAAAAGTCGGTCCTCGGGGAAGATGCAGTTACTCCGGATCCTGTCCACCACCGTCTCCACAACGTCTCTCCCCTTCGCTCCCGACGACACCGTCAGGTCGACGTTCTGACCAGCAACCACGGACACAAGTACAACCAACAGAGCCCCAATCTGAACCTCCATGGCGTCGGGTGTTGTCTGGCAGAGCGGCTGCTCGGCGGGGTATAAATGTCGGGTGTCCCGGGTAGTTTGGGCGTGAGTGGGTGGATTGTGGTGAGTTATGGGGGAACAGTGACATGTGCTCGCTAGATACGGT
The DNA here is from genome assembly GCF_022045235.1 of Haliotis cracherodii. Lineage (NCBI taxonomy): Eukaryota > Metazoa > Mollusca > Gastropoda > Lepetellida > Haliotidae > Haliotis > Haliotis cracherodii. Next base: position 2,472,744 of record NW_027266267.1, read on the forward strand.
GCAATGTTGGGCGGAGGGAGTGTTGATGTATAGCGCAGATAAGTTTGTTTATTTGTAATTTCTCGGAAACGCTGAACAAGCCTTGCTTATTTTCGGCATATCTGAGTGAAAGAAAAAGCCGTGTCCTGCTCAAGGTGTGGATATACAGCCACCCTAAGTACAGGTCAAATACATGACGTCGAGAGCCCGTTTTTCCCCTCATTTATCAGAGGGTAAATCTTTTGTTCAATGTAAAACGCCGTATATCAAAATCTAATGCGTGTTTGATCTGGGAAGTTATCCGTGTATTAAGCTGGGAACAAAGATACACAGACTGTAGATTACGACACACTTGTCCCAAGCAGTCTACGATAGTTGACACTTTAGACTTCTGTAAAAAATAACTTTAAAAGATCATTTCACGAAAAAGCCGTCAAACCTTATCAAAGCGAATGTAACTTTGTCGCAGTAGTAAAAAGAAATTATTATGGCTTAAAATGGACTGTATAAGGACACCATTCATCAAGTCAGAGGGTATGTAGTCGTTGGCAGGGTGTATGGCTCAATCGGGGACAGTCAGGCACCCAACACAATGCCGACCAGTAGCTGTAGGGGAGTGAAGTCGCCAGTGTAGTACAGCATACGCTTGGTGAAACACTGACATTACCAGTTCAACAACCGAGGACAATTGTCATGTTGTTCATTTGTTAAAATCACAAAGAATTGTTGCAAGGTTGCTGGTGCGGTGTAACACAATACGAACTCACCTAATCACCTACACAACCACTCAAACAACCATCCACTCATCTACTCACACAACCACTCACTCACTCATCCACTTACACAACCACAAGACCAACTATTCACTCAATCACTCACTCACTCACTCACTCACAGACAGAACCACTCCCGCAACTACTACATCAACCACTTACTCAAACTACTCACTCAACTGCTCACACAAATTCACTCAACAACTCACCCAACAACTCACTCAACAACTCAATCAACAACTCAATCAACCACTCAAACAAACTCACTCAACAACTCAATCAACAACTCAATCAACCACTCAAACAAACTCACTCAACAACTCACTTAATCACTCACACAGAATTACTCAACAACTTACTCAACAACACACTCAACAACTTACTCAACAAATCACTCGACAACTCACTCAACAAATCACTCGACAACTCACTCAACAACTCACTCAACAACTCACTCAACAACTAACACAACCACTCAAACAAACTCACTCAACAAATCAAACAAGCTAACTCAACAACTCACTCAACAACTCAATCAACCACTCACACAACCATTCAAACGAACTCCCTCAACCACTCACTCAACTACTAACACAAAGTCACCCAACAACGTACTCAACCTCTCACACAAACACACTCAACAACTCACTTAACCACTTACACAAACTCACTCAAAAACTCACTGAATAACTCACATAACAACTCACTCAACAACTCACTAAACAACTCACTTAATCCCTCACACAGTCTCACTGAACAACTCACTTAACCACTCACACAAACTCACTCAACAATTCACTTAACCACTCACACAAACTCACTCAACAACTCACTTAACCACTCACACAAACTCACTCAACAACTCACTTAACCACTCACACAAACTCACTCAACAACTCACTTAACCACTCACACAAACTCACTCAACAACTCACTTAACCACTCACACAAACTCACTCAAAAACTCACTCAACAACTCACACAACCTTACTCAACGACTTACTCAACCACCCACACAAACACACTCAACAACTCTCTTAATCACTCACACAGACTCACTCAAAAACTCACTGAATAACTCACATAACAACTCACTCAACAACTCACTAAACAACTCACTTAATCCCTCACACAGTCTCACTGAACAACTCACTTAACCACTCACACAAACTCACTCAACAACTCACTTAACCACTCACACAAACTCACTCAACAACTCACTTAACCACTCACACAAACTCACTCAACAACTCACACAAGCACTCACACAAATTCACTCAACAACTCACTCAACCACCCACACAAACTCACTCAACATTTCACTCAACCACTCACTCAACTACTCACTTAACAACACACTCAACCACTCACACATCCACTCCGCCACCCACAAAAACTCACTCAACAATTCACACAACCACTCACTCAACCACTCAAACAAACTCACTCAACCACCTGCACAAACACACTCAAAAACTCATTCAATTACTCATTCAACAACTCACACAAACTCACTCAACAACTCACTCAACTACTCACTAATGTTCACCTCCAATAGTTAACAACTGATGTTCACCCTCCAATAGTTAACAACTGATGTTCACCCGCCAATAGTTAACAACTAATGTTCACCCTCCAATAGTTAACAACTAGTGTTCATCCTCCAATAGTTAACAACTAATGTTCACCCTCCAATAGTTAACAACTAATGTTCACCCTCCAATAGTTATAAACTCCATTACCCGATCACGTCAATCGAACCGTGTTTGTGATCTTTGATAGACAAAACGTAGAAACGCACCCGCTCAATCAGTTGAGGAACTTCGCTTACCATTGGTTTGCATATGCTACTCGACGTCCGCACGTTACCCTGACCACGTGACCACAGTGGTTTTGCAATGAACATGCCACCGTAGTATATCTGAAATTCTGTTTGTAAAAAGGGCGCAGAACCCCAAATACACGAACCCTCCTGTATTTGTGTTAACACTATAAATCTACCATGATTTCTGTCCTCTGAGGTAAATGAAACGGAGACACATAAGACATTAAATTTGTTTCAGAAAAACAACGACAAAGTTGCCCCATCTGGTAATACCAGTGTCATGGATTTTGTTTTGCTGCACTCTCAGCTGTAGCTGTCTTCGGAGATAGCATTGCAATGACGCGATCAGTTCATAGGACGTATTTCCCGATATTCTTCTCCCTTTTGGTTTCGTACTTCCACCAAGAAACGCATGTGAGTGAGTGAGTGAGTGAGTGAGTGAGTGAGTGAGTGGGTGGGTGGGTGGGTGGGTGGGTGGGTGGGTGGGTGAGTGAGTGAGTGAGTGAGTGAGTGGGTGAGTGAGTGAGTGAGTGGGTGGGTGGGTGGGTGGGTGGGTGGGTGGGTGAGTGAGTGAGTGAGTGAGTGAGTGAGTGAGTGAGTGAGTGAGTGAGTGGGTGGGTGGGTGGGTGGGTGGGTGGGTGAGTGGGTGGGTGGGTGGGTGGGTGGGTGGGTGGGTGGGTGGGTGGGTGGGTGGGTGAGTGAGTGAGTGAGTGAGTGAGTGAGTGAGTGAGTGAGTGAGTGAGTGGGTGGGTGGGTGGGTGGGTGGGTGGGTGGGTGAGTGAGTGAGTGAGTGAGTGGGTGGGTGGGTGGGTGGGTGGGTGGGTGGGTGGGTGGGTGAGTGAGTGAGTGAGTGAGTGAGTGAGTGAGTGAGTGAGTGAGTGAGTGAGTGAGTGAGTGAGTGAGTTTCAGTAAAGAGGCCACCGGCCCATTATACAATATGGATACAGTGGATTACAACAATGGCAGGCGTCAGATAATATAAGGGGTATACATAGTGAAACAATTGAATTATTGCATACATTTGAAAAACTGTTGTTTCTTAAAAGCAAGAAAAATATATTCAGCTAATTTATTAATAATACGTTCATTTTGGCTAGACATAATAGTGTATAATTTATCAAATGAAGGTTGTGAAAGGTAGTACTTAGGTATAAGACTATTTCTCAGATCTGAGTAAAATTGACATTCAATGCAGAAATGATACTCAGTTTCAATTACACGGACTACACAAAATGGGCATAAGCGTTCATCTCCAGAAAGATCAATTTGTCTACCTTCTTCAGGCATTAGGTTATGGCTAGAACAACGGAAAGGACTAAGAGCAAATTGATATACTCTAAAAGGTATTGATGTTAAATATCTTCCTAATACAATTCATCGTTTAATTTGTGAATACATTGTAAGTTTGGAAAATGTTTTTAATTTATTTAACCAAGATTGCTGATCTGTAACGCATGAGAGTTTTATTAAGATCTGTATCACGATGCGAAAGAGCCATAATGTCGGGGTTTAACACGACTCTTGTTTTCTGTGTTCTGAGAAAAGGCGGAATTACAAAGACTTAGAAGATCATGCTCTGACATGGGATTGCTAAAACGGTTAGGAATTCCACCATTTCCGGAAATACTATCTGCGTCATCAATGTTATGAGTAGTAACCAGAATTGGTATGGTGTGACGAATACTTGCTTCTACTTGTTGAGAGAGTTCCACCAAATCTGTATCATTTCCGGAGAACTCATCTGGTTCCAAGATATCACTTTTACCCACATCAAAATCTGGTACAGCCACGTCAATAAATAAATATCGGAATCGGAATCTCCAATGTTCATCACGTGCAAAGACTGAAAGACAAATGAGAAATCGCACCTGCTTTTCCGCGCTCTTTTCAGACGAGGCTTGCAATAGTTTTGCTCGTACTTTAGCAAGATCATGCGCGCAGTTCCTATCTATTCAGCAGAAACAATAACGACCCTCCATTATATATGCACGTGCATATTGGGTGGACAGATTGGATGTGGTCCTCAAAGTCACGATTATGTTTGCACGTGGGGCAAGTTCCCGGCCTAACGGCTTCGAACTCGCCCCACGTGCAACAATAATCGTGACTTTTCGGACCACATCCTACACATATGATAACAGAAATTGGAAATTGTTTCTGGATAACTGTTGTAAAAAATCATTAAGAATGGTTCCTTTTAACAATGTGTGCCAAAATCTTTATCATGATTCAGGATTATTTGTGATTCTCTTTCTTGGTTGTATTTTACAGTGCATAATGTTGCTCATCTTCTGAGACATCACATGTTTCACAGAGACGTTGTTCCAATGGGGTTAGTGTTTTTGTATATCTACCAGTTTAATTTTTTAGTTTGAGATTACTTGACCGAAGTTTTGAGAAATGTGACCTATGAGCTTTGTTTTCACAATATGTTAGATAATACTCATTATTTATTGATGACTTGACCAACCTGTATGTTCTTAACTAGCTGTTAGATAAATGGGAATCTCTTACATGAATGCGTGAACATATTTTTACATTTGGACTGTTTACAGTTTATTTCCACTGAATTCATTACATTTATCTGTGTTTACAATTTCAAAAGGTTGTTTTATTTAATCCAGCCAACTTTTTGACCAGAAAGATTGATGCTGGAATATTGCTAAGTGCGGTGTTAAACATCAAACCAAACCAAAAAAAAAACACTGCATATGACATCATATGTCGGGGAATAATTGATGCACTGTAGCCATCTCTACTTGTTCTGTCACACGAGCTGCAGTGAGACTGTCTTAAAAGGCAAACAGAAGACTTCGCATTTTATGGGCGCCTCAATCAATTTGAACACTGATCACAAAAGGAGCAGATTGTTGACGGTAGATTTATTACTTTTCTTGGTGATGTCTGACTGACTGACTGACATAGGAGATTTAACGTGCGCTTTCCGTCTGTAGCGTATTTCGCACACGGGCCTGGCCAGACCATTTAGTGTATTCCGAAAAGGGTGAAAGTGGTGTGTGCAACCCAAGAGGGGGCTTTTAGGGGTTGCTTATATTGAATTTTTGGAATATTTAAATTTGGAATAAATGCCGAGGTGGGTGGAGGAGGGAACTAAGGAAGCCGGGTGAGGTGGGTGTTTGTATGTTTATTGGATTTTGGATTGGTAGATTAATTAGTTTTTAGATGCGCTTGATTAGGTCTGTTTTGATTTGGAATACGTCTAGGGCCTTGAAGTTTTCTAGTTTATTTTGAGGGTTTAGTATTTCATCTAGAGTAGGAGCCTTATTTAGATTGAGGGTGGTTTGTAGAGTGGTTCTGTGTGTTTGGTAGTGGGTACAGTGGATGAGTGCATGTTCTGTGGTTTCGGGTTGTTTGCAGTGGGGGCAGTTGCCTGTGGTGTGTCTTTTAAGGTTTTTTTAGGTGGTTATTTAGGTTCGTGTGTCCTTTTTGGATTTTTCTGATTAATCTGTCAATTTTTTTAGAGGGTTGTAGGCTTTTAGGTTTGGCTAGTGGTTTTCTGAGCACTTTTTTTATTTGGCTTTTTGAGTTTTGATATTGATTATGCCCTTTTTGGGTTATTTTTTGTTTGTTTACACTTTTAATTTCTGATTTTGAGATGGGTAGGTTTAGGCTTATTTCTGGTATTTTGTGAGATAATTTAGCTGCTTTATCGGCGCTTTCGTTGCCGTAAATTCCTACGTGGGCGGGGATCCACAAGAAGGTTATTTGTTTGCCTGCTTTTGTTAGGTCGTTGGAGCTTTTAAGTATTTGGTTTATTAATTTAGGTCGTTTTTTTGTATTTTTGTTTTGGAGGGCTTGTAGTCCACTAAGGGAGTCGGTGAGAATTAGGATTTTATTGTTGTTTTTAGAATGTTGGTTATGCAGGGCTGGTTGTGTGGTATGGACTCCGAAGCCTGTGTGGTTGGAGATCGGGTCTGAAGATCCGTCAGTGTATATGTGACAACAATTTGGCCGATTTTCGTGTATGTATGCAAGTGTGGTGGTTTTAGCTATGTTTGGGTCGGTTTGTTTATTTATTTGGTTAGCTAGCGTTATGTCTATTTTGGGTATTCTGAGTTCAAGGGTGAAGATATTTGATTTTTCGCAGTTTTGATTAAGATTTTGAGTTTGGTGTTCATTGAGGTAGTTAGTTATTCTTTGGGATATTGGGGTGAGTAAGGGATGTTTGCGAGCTAGAGCTTGGTTTCTTGGGCTAATGTTTTGGTTAATTAAGTTTTGGATGAGAGGGTTTGTTTGGGACGCGGCCCAGAAATTAAGGCTTAGATGTTCCCTGCGTAGATTTAGTGGCATTTCCCCTGTAAGGACCTGAAGTGAGGTGTAGGAGGTGCCATGTTGGGTGCGTGTAATTAGTTTAAGGGCTTGGTATTGTATTGAGTCAAGTTTTTTTTAGTTAGAGAGTTGTTTAGGATATTGTGTATGGCGCAGCCGTAGTCTAGTTTTGATCTAATTAGTGCTGTATAGAGTGAGAGGAGGGTATCTTTGGAGGCTCCCCAGTTAGAGCCGGTGAGACATCTTAATGTGTTAAGGTCTTTGCTGCATTTAGTTTTTAGGTTTTGGACGTGAGCCTCCCAGGTGAGGTGTTGATCGAAAATGAGTCCTAAGAATTTGGTTTGTTTTGGGAATTTGATTGTTTGGTTGTTTAGCTGGAGGATTGGGTAGGCAGGTTTCATGTTTTTATGTTTGAATACTACTCCTGTTGTTTTATCTGAGTTAAGGGAGAAGCCCCATTTGTCTGCCCATTGTTGTATTTTATTTAGAGATTTTTGGATCAAATTTTCTGCCATTTTAATGCTTTTAGTGCGGATCCATAGGGCTCCGTCATCCGCGAATTTTGAAGTGTTTACTTTAGGGGATAAGCCCTCGAATAGATCATTTATCATTATAATGAGAATGCTGCCCTGGGGAGTGCCATGTTCTAGGGGACACTGGTCCGATAGCGTATGGTCTATACCCACGGTTATTTTGCGATTGTTTAGGAAATCTTGGATGAAGTTTATTATTTGGCCTTTTAGTCCTATTATTTTTAGTTTTTTGTATTAGCCCGTGGTGCCATACTATGTCGAAAGCTTTAGAGAAGTCGAGGAATATGCCTTTAGCTTGTTTAGCTGTCCTGTGTTTATATCCTGTTCTAGTCGGGTGAGGTTATCGAGAGTTGATCGGCCAGGAGTGAAGCCGCTTTGGTCGGGGTTTATGATGTTGTTTTGGTCTAGGTAGTGCTGTAGCCTATTTTTAGTCATAAGTTCCATTATTTTGCAGAGATTTGAGGTTAGGGAGATGGGCCTATAGGAGTTAGCCTGATCTGCTGGTTTATTTGGTTTAGGTATTGGGATTACTAGAGCTTCCTTCCATGATTGAGGTTTATTTGTGATTCTCTTTCTTGGTTGTATTTTACAGTGCATAATGTTGCTCATCTTCTGAGACATCACATGTTTCACAGAGACGTTGTTCCAATGGGGTTAGTGTTTTTGTATATCTACCAGTTTAATTTTTTAGTTTGAGATTACTTGACCGAAGTTTTGAGAAATGTGACCTATGAGCTTTGTTTTCACAATATGTTAGATAATACTCATTATTTATTGATGACTTGACCAACCTGTATGTTCTTAACTAGCTGTTAGATAAATGGGAATCTCTTACATGAATGCGTGAACATATTTTTACATTTGGACTGTTTACAGTTTATTTCCACTGAATTCATTACATTTATCTGTGTTTACAATTTCAAAAGGTTGTTTTATTTAATCCAGCCAACTTTTTGACCAGAAAGATTGATGCTGGAATATTGCTAAGTGCGGTGTTAAACATCAAACCAAACCAAAAAAAAAACACTGCATATGACATCATATGTCGGGGAATAATTGATGCACTGTAGCCATCTCTACTTGTTCTGTCACACGAGCTGCAGTGAGACTGTCTTAAAAGGCAAACAGAAGACTTCGCATTTTATGGGCGCCTCAATCAATTTGAACACTGATCACAAAAGGAGCAGATTGTTGACGGTAGATTTATTACTTTTCTTGGTGATGTCTGACTGACTGACTGACATAGGAGATTTAACGTGCGCTTTCCGTCTGTAGCGTATTTCGCACACGGGCCTGGCCAGACCATTTAGTGTATTCCGAAAAGGGTGAAAGTGGTGTGTGCAACCCAAGAGGGGGCTTTTAGGGGTTGCTTATATTGAATTTTTGGAATTTTTAAATTTGGAATAAATGCCGAGGTGGGTGGAGGAGGGAACTAAGGAAGCCGGGTGAGGTGGGTGTTTGTATGTTTATTGGATTTTGGATTGGTAGATTAATTAGTTTTTAGATGCGCTTGATTAGGTCTGTTTTGATTTGGAATACGTCTAGGGCCTTGAAGTTTTCTAGTTTATTTTGAGGGTTTAGTATTTCATCTAGAGTAGGAGCCTTATTTAGATTGAGGGTGGTTTGTAGAGTGGTTCTGTGTGTTTGGTAGTGGGTACAGTGGATGAGTGCATGTTCTGTGGTTTCGGGTTGTTTGCAGTGGGGGCAGTTGCCTGTGGTGTGTCTTTTAAGGTTTTTTTAGGTGGTTATTTAGGTTCGTGTGTCCTTTTTGGATTTTTCTGATTAATCTGTCAATTTTTTTAGAGGGTTGTAGGCTTTTAGGTTTGGCTAGTGGTTTTCTGAGCACTTTTTTTATTTGGCTTTTTGAGTTTTGATATTGATTATGCCCTTTTTGGGTTATTTTTTGTTTGTTTACACTTTTAATTTCTGATTTTGAGATGGGTAGGTTTAGGCTTATTTCTGGTATTTTGTGAGATAATTTAGCTGCTTTATCGGCGCTTTCGTTGCCGTAAATTCCTACGTGGGCGGGGATCCACAAGAAGGTTATTTGTTTGCCTGCTTTTGTTAGGTCGTTGGAGCTTTTAAGTATTTGGTTTATTAATTTAGGTCGTTTTTTTGTATTTTTGTTTTGGAGGGCTTGTAGTCCACTAAGGGAGTCGGTGAGAATTAGGATTTTATTGTTGTTTTTAGAATGTTGGTTATGCAGGGCTGGTTGTGTGGTATGGACTCCGAAGCCTGTGTGGTTGGAGATCGGGTCTGAAGATCCGTCAGTGTATATGTGACAACAATTTGGCCGATTTTCGTGTATGTATGCAAGTGTGGTGGTTTTAGCTATGTTTGGGTCGGTTTGTTTATTTATTTGGTTAGCTAGCGTTATGTCTATTTTGGGTATTCTGAGTTCAAGGGTGAAGATATTTGATTTTTCGCAGTTTTGATTAAGATTTTGAGTTTGGTGTTCATTGAGGTAGTTAGTTATTCTTTGGGATATTGGGGTGAGTAAGGGATGTTTGCGAGCTAGAGCTTGGTTTCTTGGGCTAATGTTTTGGTTAATTAAGTTTTGGATGAGAGGGTTTGTTTGGGACGCGGCCCAGAAATTAAGGCTTAGATGTTCCCTGCGTAGATTTAGTGGCATTTCCCCTGTAAGGACCTGAAGTGAGGTGTAGGAGGTGCCATGTTGGGTGCGTGTAATTAGTTTAAGGGCTTGGTATTGTATTGAGTCAAGTTTTTTTTAGTTAGAGAGTTGTTTAGGATATTGTGTATGGCGCAGCCGTAGTCTAGTTTTGATCTAATTAGTGCTGTATAGAGTGAGAGGAGGGTATCTTTGGAGGCTCCCCAGTTAGAGCCGGTGAGACATCTTAATGTGTTAAGGTCTTTGCTGCATTTAGTTTTTAGGTTTTGGACGTGAGCCTCCCAGGTGAGGTGTTGATCGAAAATGAGTCCTAAGAATTTGGTTTGTTTTGGGAATTTGATTGTTTGGTTGTTTAGCTGGAGGATTGGGTAGGCAGGTTTCATGTTTTTATGTTTGAATACTACTCCTGTTGTTTTATCTGAGTTAAGGGAGAAGCCCCATTTGTCTGCCCATTGTTGTATTTTATTTAGAGATTTTTGGATCAAATTTTCTGCCATTTTAATGCTTTTAGTGCGGATCCATAGGGCTCCGTCATCCGCGAATTTTGAAGTGTTTACTTTAGGGGATAAGCCCTCGAATAGATCATTTATCATTATAATGAGAATGCTGCCCTGGGGAGTGCCATGTTCTAGGGGACACTGGTCCGATAGCGTATGGTCTATACCCACGGTTATTTTGCGATTGTTTAGGAAATCTTGGATGAAGTTTATTATTTGGCCTTTTAGTCCTATTATTTTTAGTTTTTTGTATTAGCCCGTGGTGCCATACTATGTCGAAAGCTTTAGAGAAGTCGAGGAATATGCCTTTAGCTTGTTTAGCTGTCCTGTGTTTATATCCTGTTCTAGTCGGGTGAGGTTATCGAGAGTTGATCGGCCAGGAGTGAAGCCGCTTTGGTCGGGGTTTATGATGTTGTTTTGGTCTAGGTAGTGCTGTAGCCTATTTTTAGTCATAAGTTCCATTATTTTGCAGAGATTTGAGGTTAGGGAGATGGGCCTATAGGAGTTAGCCTGATCTGCTGGTTTATTTGGTTTAGGTATTGGGATTACTAGAGCTTCCTTCCATGAGGATGGGACCTGTCCGTTTAGGTAGACTAGGTTGTATAGTTTAAGTAAAGTTTGGAGTAGTTTGGTAGGTAAGTGTTTGATTATTTGGTAAGAGGTGAGGTCTAGGCCAGGGGCTGTTCCTTTTTTTCTATGGTTTAGTGCGTGATTTATAAATTAGTTCTTCTATGGTGTAAGGTTGGTTTATTTCTAGGTCGTCTTGTCTGTTTTCTTTGGACAATTTGGTTTCTTTTTTTAGTTTATCTTGGAATTTCTTACTGAAGTTACTGTTGCTACTAACTTTAGAGAAGTGTTTGGCTAGGTTGTTGGCCTTTTGGGTGGGGTTAGTTGAGTTGTTTATATTGGGGCTTTTTTGTGCCGTTTGATGCCTCTGATGGCGTGAATTTTGCGCCACACCTTCCTAGCGTCGGTGTGGTGGTTTAGCTCCTCACAGAATGTTTTCCGGTTTTTGGTTTTAAGATTTATAGTCACATCGGCAGTTTTTGGTTTTAGCAGTTTTAACTAGGTTTTGGACTTGGTGGTTATGTTCATGGGCTTTTTTGAGATGAGAGGGGTCTCGTTTAGCTCTGTTGAAAGCTGATTTGCGTTTTAGTCTAGTTACCTCTATTTCCTCATTCCACCAAGGGACAGTGGGTTTTCCTGGGTTGGATGATTTGAAGGGGATTGCGGATTTGGCTGCGTTGATTATGAAGTTAGTTAGGTTTTGACAGAATGTTTCAGGGTCTTTTGTTTCTAAATCGTTTAGATTAGCTAGGTTGCATAATTCTTGGAATTTGTCCCAGTTGGCGTTTTTATACTGAAATTTAGGTTCCTGTTTAGGGGTTTGATTTGGTATTTTTAGATTTCGTAGGGTTATATTTAATGGGAAGTGGTCGCTGCCTAGAGGTACTGGTTGGACGTCCCACATCAGACTTTGTGCTAAGTCTGGCGTACATATTGTTAAGTCGATGGCATGGTGTGGTGGATTTTGTCGTATCTAGTTGGTTGGTTATTTTTTAATAGTATTAGGTCATTTTTTTCGATCCACTCTGATATTAGTTGTCCATGGTTGTCTAGTTTATCTGCAATGCCCCAGGTAGGATGATGGGCATTGAAGTCTCCTAGGAAGATGGTTGATTTATTTCCTAATTTGTAAAGGATGTCTAGGTCTGTATCTTTCTGTATTTTTTTTGGTTATTGATGGTGACTTGGATTCCATTAGCTTCTAGATTAGGAGCGTTTACTTTAACTTCCTCTTAGTTAATATCCTCTCTAACGTAGATGATTAGACCTCCTCCTGTTCTGCCTGGGATGGTTTTGGACCGGTCGGTTCTTACTGCGTTATAATTTGGTAGGTTGAATTTAGTTTTATGTGAGAATTTTGTTTCTTGAATACAGGCTACATAGGGACCTTTATCTATTTTGAATTTAGCTTTAAGTTCAGAACCATGGCCGGTGAGGCCATTGGCATTCCATTGAAAAATGTTTAGGCCTTCCTTTGGGAAACTGGGTGGATTTATGTTTGGTTTAGGCTTGGTTTAGGTATTTACTTTAGTAGGTCATTAAGGTTGCTGCTGAAACGGTTGAGGTAGCTACGTTCAGTGGTAAGATGTTGCTTTGTAGAACAAATGTTGTTGACTCGTCTTGTTTGTGTTGAGATGTGTCCTTCCTTGACTTGATATGGATGGTTGGAGGCGCACTGAAGATACTGATCTGTGTGGTTTGCTGGATACAGTGATCTGGGGGTTGTTACAGTGATCCGGAGGTTGTTACAGTGATCTGGGGGTTGATACAGTGATCTGGGGGTTGTTACAGTGATCCGGAGGTTGTTACAGTGATCTGGAGGTTCTTACAGTGATCTGGGGGTTGTTACAGTGATCTGTGTGGTTTGCGGGATACGGTGATCTGGAGGTTGATACAGTGATCTGGGGGTTGTTACAGTGATCTGGAGGTTGTTACAGTGATCCGGAGGTTGTTACAGTGATCCGGAGGTTGTTACAGTGATCTGGAGGTTGTTACAGTGATCTGGAGGTTGTTACAGTGATCTGGAGGTTGTTACAGTGATCTGTGTGGTTTGCGGGATACAGTGATCTGGATGTTGTTACAGTGATCTGGGGGTTGTAACAGTGATCTGGGGGTTCTTACAGTGATCTGTGTGGTTTGCGGGATACAGTGATCTGGAGGATGATACAGTGATCTGGGGGTTGTTACATGTATCTAAGGGTTTGTTACAATGATCTGGAGGTAGTTACAGTGATTCGGAGGCTGTTACAGTGATCATGACGTTGTTACAGTGATCTGCGTGGTTTGCGGGATACAGTGATCTGGAGGATGTTACAGTGATATTGAGGTTGTTACAGTGATCCGGAGGGTGTTACAGTGATCTGGAGATTCTTATAGTGATCTGTGTGGTTTGAAGGATAGAGTGATCTGGAGGTTGTTACAGGGATCTGGGGGTTGTTACAGTGATCTCGAGATTGTTATAGTGATCTGTGTGGTTTGCAGGATAGAGTGATCTGGAGGTTGTTACAGGGATCTGGGGGTTGTTACAGTGATCTGTGTGGTTTGCAGGATAGAGTGATCTGGAGGTTGTTACAGTGATCTCGAGATTGTTACAGTGATCTATGTGGTTTGCAGGATAGATTGATCTGGAGGTTGTTACAGGGATCTGGGGGTTGTTACAGTGATCTGTGTGGTTTGCGGGATACAGTGATCTGGAGGTTGTTACAGTGATCTGGGGGTTGTAACAGTGATCTGGAGGTAGTTACAGTGATCTGTGTGGTTTGCAGGATAGAGTGATCTGGAGGTTGTTATAGTGATCTGTGTGGTTTGCAGGATAGTGTGATCTGGAGGTTGTTACAGTGATCTGGGGGTTGTAACAGTGATCTGGGAGTTGTAACAGTGATCTGGAGGTTGTTACAGTGATCTGGCGGTTGTTACAGTGATCCGGAGGTTGTTACAGTGATCTGGAGATTGTTATAGTGATCTGTGTGGTTTGCAGGATAGAGTGATCTGGAGGTTGTTACAGTGATCTGGAGGTTGTTACAGTGATCTGGGGGTTGTTACAGTGATCTGGAGGTTGTAACAGTGATCCGGAGGTTGTTACAGTGATCTGGAGGTTGTTACAGTGATCTGTGTGGTTTGCAGGATAGAGTGATCTGGATGTTGTTACAGTGATCTGGATGTTGTTACAGTGATCTGTGGGTTGTAACAGTGATCTGGAGGTTGTTACAGTGATCTGGCGGTTGTTACAGTGATCCGGAGGTTGTTACAGTGATCTGGACATTGTTACAGTGATCTGTGTGGTTTGCAGGATAGAGTGATCTGGAGGTTGTTACAGTGATCTGGAGGTTGTTACAGTGATATGGAGATTGTTATAGTGATCTGTGTGGTTTGAAGGATAGAGTGATCTGGAGGTTGTTACAGTGATCTGGGGGTTGTTACAGTGATCTGGAGATTGTTATAGTGATCTGTGTGGTTTGCAGGATAGAGTGATCTGGAGGTTGTTACAGTGATCTGGAGATTGTTACAGTGATCTGTGTGGTTTGCAGGATAGAGTGATCTGGAGGTTGTTACAGTGATCTGGAGGTTGTTACAGTGACATGGAGATTGTTACAGTGATCTGTGTGGTTTGCAGGATAGAGTGATCTGGAGGTTGTTACAGTGATCTGGAGGTTATTACAGTGATCTGGAGATTGTTATAGTGAACTGTGTGGTTTGCAGGATAGAGTGATCTGGAGGTTGTTACAGTGATCTGGGGGTTGTTACAGTGATCTGGGGGTTGTAACAGTGATCTGGAGGTTGTTACAGTGATCTGGAGGTTGTTACAGTGATCTGTGTGGTTTGCAGGATAGAGTGATCTGGAGGTTGTTAGAGTGATCTGTGTGGTTTGTGGGATACAGTGATCTGGTGATTGTAACAGTGATCCGGGGGTTGTTACAGTGATCTTGAGGTTGTTACATTGATCTGTAGTTTGTTACAGTGATATGTGTGGTTTGCGGGATACAGTGATCTGGTGGTTGTTACAGTGATCTGGAGGTTGTTACAGTGATCTGGATGTTGTTACAGTGATCTGTGTGGTTTGCGGGATACAGGGATCTGGAGGTTGTAACAGGGATCTGGAGGTTGTAACAGTGAACTGGGACTTGTTACAGTGATCTGTGTGGTTTGCGGGATACAGTGATGTGGTGGTTGTTACAGTGATCTGGAGGTTGTTACAGTGATCTGGAGCTTGTTACGGTGATCCTGAGGTTGTTACAGTGATCTGGAGCTTGTTACAGGGTCGGTGCTGCTGAGGTTTGATATCGAGATAAATGGCTAGCAAGGTAAACTCCACCTCATCAATAATTGCCACAATAAATGTGGTGCTTGCAAGACTGGAGATTTTTTAGCATGGCTTTTACTCTAAGATGGTCTTGATCCACAAGGAATTTTGACTTTTGTGCAAACATATGTGTCAGAGGGATAACTTCATCTGATATGTTTGACAAAATGTTCAGAAATAAGGAGACGCTTATTGATTCTTGGTGTGGATATGAGTTAGATTTGGATAGGTGTTCCCTAATTACAGATTGATACAAGAGGGGAATGCTTGGGTAACAGGATGAAAGGTTAACTACTCCAGCTGTCACTTCCTACGATGACATCGTTTGATAATAATAATCACCATCATCATCATCATCATTATGTTTGGAATAGGCCCATTGACAGCCTTCGACGTATGATGATAGTAAAAAGGGCCTTCTGGACCAGAAGTCGGGGGAGGTTTTTTTTTTTCATTATTTATAGTAACAGGGGAATGCCCTCGTGCTAAAAATAGATGTGTGACGTGTTGATCGTGTATCAGCAGCATAATCTTGAACTGTTTTTGGTTGAGACAATATATCAAATGAATATGTGTACGAGAAAAACAATAATAAGTGGTATTACAGGTTACAGGTTACTGAGCGCTTTAGCGCGAGGTTCCAAATTATAATAAAGAGGTATCTATTCTACAGTGGGACAACATCAAATTTCAAAACACAGTAAGTTTATCTCCTAAATCTTCTGTGTTTCCACACAAGAGAGTTACTATTTTGGCCGATGCAGCTTGTTGTCGCAGGATTTAATATTCAAACCCTCACACTTGATAGCTATTGATGGAACTTTTATGTGTAACAGACTATCATTAAACACCAACAGGTTTGTAGTTATCTATACTCACCATATGAGCTTTTATTTCATTCATGTTTAGCATCTGGCTCTTTTTTAATAAAAATGAACAGATGCGCTTCCATTTTCGGTTTGAATTGTATAGCGTTGCTATGCAAGTTAGGATGTCGTAAATCGTAATCTCACTCTTGTCTTAAGAGGGGTTTACGACAGGCTTACGATGCTTTTGTGAAACGGTCGTAAAACATGTAGATAGGGCATCCTAAACTAGGTTGCAGCGGCTAGGAGGTCGTAGCGCTGAGAGGCTTTCGTGAAACGGCACCAAGGGTCGGTCGTCAACATGTTTGGGTTAGTTGGTACCTGCAAAACTCAGGTTTGGTTTTCTGTCTTACAGGCATAAGCGTTTTTGCATGGGGCGTTTGTCACCAACACTGATCTTTGTTCTCATACCATGTATCAACATTTATGTTTCATGATTCCCTACTTTCAACAGTATATAATCGTCCCCTTACACCCGGCGAGACGGCGGCGGGACACAACAGTCTTACTGCCAGCATGAGGACCTTTATCCTCTTTTTGTACAACAGACCGTACAGGACCACGTGGCTGACCTAACGGGTCGTCGTATGTGCAGGCTTAGTGGACATCACTTGGGTAGAGGTTCTGATATTCGTTCTATCATGATCATCACATGGTCCATTTTCAGATGTTTGTCAACATTTGTACATGAAACTCTAGCTCCTTAGCATAGTTATAAAACATACAGACCTTTTCAAGCAGTTTACTTTAAATACACATAGCATCTTGCCTTATCTCTCTACATATCGCATCCTGGTGACGCCAGTCGGTGAGCTGCAGAGTTTACCTCATCTAGCTCCCTATCGCGGGCTGGTGACGCCAGTCGGCGAGCTGCAGAGTTTACCTTATCTAGCTCTCTACCGCGGGCTTGTGACGCCAGTCGGTGAGCTGCAGAGTTTACCTTATCTAGCTCTCTATCGCGGGCTGGTGACGCCAGTCGGTGAGCTGCAGAGTTTACCTTATCTAGCTCTCTATCGCGGGCTGGTGACGCCAGTCGGTGAGCTGCAGAGTTTACCTTATCTAGCTCTCTATCGCGGGCTGGCTACAGCAGTGGGCCAGACTGGATCAGACGGAACATTGAACATGCACAGGTTAGCTGTTCCCGTAGGAGCTCTAGCGGTGATTCTGGGTATGTAATGACATATTACGCTGTGTGTGTGTTTTATTGTGTTTAACGCCGCACTCGGCAATATTCCAGCTATATGACGACGGTCTGTAAGTAATCGAGTTTGGACTAGACAATCCAGTGATTGACATCATGAGGATCGATCGACGCAATTGGGATACGATGACATGTATTAACCAAGTCAGCGAGCCTGACCACCCGATCCCGTTAGCCGCCTCTTACGACAAGTAGAGTCGCCTTTAACGGCAAGCATGGGTTGCTGAAGACCTATTCTACCCCGGATATTCACGGGTGTGTGTAGAGTGAGTGAGTGAGTTTGATAGTACCATGGAATTGGGATTCAAAACTCTGTGTCAGGTACACACCGATATGAACAGTCAAAATCAAAGTTGTTGCCATGGAAACAGATTTCTTTTCGTGAGCAGTATTTCCGTTATATACCCATGCTGCTAATTACTGACACCTGTGAGAACGCGCTAATATCCAGGTGTGACCACGACCATCAGCATGGGTACATCTCCCCGTGTCAGCTTGTGTGGGGATGAGTGTCATTAGTGACACACACACACACACAGATGCAGACACAGACAACCAAGCATACACAAACACAAACATAGATACACAGACACGCGCACGCGTTTTGTTGTCCGTCTATTATTCTCTCAGTGTGTTTTGTTTTAAACTCTATTTGCAATGCTAAAGTGTTCCGTCACGTCCGCACCAAGAACTGCCCTTCTCTTGAAATGCACTTGGGACTCCTCGCGCCCCAGCCACTGAGTCAGCACACGCCCCAGCCACTGTGTCAGCACACGCCCCACCCACTGTGTCAGCACACGCCCCACCCACCGTGTCAGCACACGCCCCATCCACTGTGTCAGCACACGCCCCACCCACCGTGTCAGCACACGCCCCACCCACCGTGTCAGCACACGCCCCAGCTACTGTGTCAGCACACGCCCCACTCACCGTGTCAGCACACGCCCCACCCCTTGTGTCAGCACAGGCCCCACCCCTTGTGTCAGCACACGCCCCACCCACCGTGTCAGCACACGCCCCACCCACTGTGTCAGCACACGCCCCACCCACCGTGTCAGCACACGCCCCACCCACCGTGTCAGCACACGCCCCAGCTACTGTGTCAGCACACGCCCCACCCACCGTGTCAGCACACGCCCCACCCCTTGTGTCAGCACAGGCCCCACCCCTTGTGTCAGCACACGCCCCACCCACCGTGTCAGCACACGCCCCATCCACTGTGTCAGCATACGCCCCACCCCTTGTGTCAACACACGCCCCACCTACTGTGTCAGCACACGCCCCACCCACCGTGTCAGCACACGCCCGCCCACTGTGACAGCACACGCCCCACCCACTGTGTCAGCACACGCCCCACCCACCGTGTCAACACACGCCCCACCCACTGGGTCAGCACACGCCCCACCCACTGGGTCAGCACACGCCCCACCCACCGTGTCAACACACGCCCCACCCACCGGGTCAGCACACGCCCCACCCACCGTGTCAGCACACGCCCCACCCACTGGGTCAGCACACGCCCCACCCACTGTGTCAGCACACGCCCCAGACACTGTGTCGGCACACGCCCCAGCCACTGTGTCAGCACACGCCCCACCCACTGTGTCAGCACACGCCCCAGCTACTGTGTCAGCACACTGTACGTTTCTATAGGATAAAACCGTGTGACCAGCACATGGCAGAGGAGTGTTTTGTAAATCCGTGTAAAGAAGATACTTGTATCAGGTCAGAGTACATTAACCTACTTGATTGTGTCTGGGTTTTCTGTGACCATATTTGGGAACATTATCAGAAATGCTCTAGTTGATATCGTCAGACAATGTGAAACAGCTCTAGCTGATATTGCCAACGACAAACATGAAACAAAACATGTCATGATTTGACATTTCATGACTAGTTGAGTTCAAAGTAATGTTGTACACCCCGTGTGTTGCAGGGTGTGTGGGAGTAGTTCTACTGACGTGTACACCCCGTGTGTTGCAGGTTGCTGGTATGTAGGGGGAGTTCTACTGACGTGTACAACCCGTGTGTTGCAGGGTGTGTGGGGAGCTCTACTGACGTGTACACCCCGTGTGTTGCAGGGTGTGTGGGAGTAGTTCTACTGACGTGTACACCCCGTGTGTTGCAGGGTGTGTGGGAGTAGTTCTACTGACGTGTACACCCCGTGTGTTGCAGGTTGCTGGTATGTGGGGGGAGTTCTACTGACGTGTACACCCCGTGTGTTGCAGGTTGCTGGTATGTGGGAGTAGTTCTACTGACGTGTACACCCCGTGTGTTGCAGGTTGCTGGTATGTGGGAGTAGTTCTACTGACGTGTACACCCCGTGTGTTGCAGGTTGCTGGTATGTGGGAGTAGTTCTACTGACGTGTACACCCCGTGTGTTGCAGGTTGCTGGTATGTGGGAGTAGTTCTACTGACGTGTACACTCCGTGTGTTGCAGGTTGCTGGTATGTGGGAGTAGTTCTACTGACGTGTACACCCCGTGTGTTGCAGGTTGCTGGTATGTGGGGGGAGTTCTACTGACGTGTACACCCCGTGTGTTGCAGGTTGCTGGTATGTGGGAGTAGTTCTACTGACGTGTACACCCCGTGTGTTGCAGGTTGCTGGTATGTGGGGGGAGTTCTACTGACGTGTACACCCCGTGTGTTGCAGGTTGCTGGTATGTGGGGGGAGTTCTACTGACGTGTACACCCCGTGTGTTGCAGGTTGCTGGTATGTGAGGGGAGTTCTACTGACGTGTACACCCCGTGTGTTGCAGGTTGCTGGTATGTAGGGGGAGTTCTACTGACGTGTACACCCCGTGTGTTGCAGGTTGCTGGTATGTGAGGGGAGTTCTACTGACGTGTACACCCCGTGTGTTGCAGGTTGCTGGTATGTGGGGGGAGTTCTACTGACGTGTACACCCCGTGTGTTGCAGGTTGCTGGTATGTGGGGGGAGTTCTACTGACGTGTACACCCCGTGTGTTGCAGGTTGCTGGTATGTGGGGGGAGTTCTACTGACGTGTACACCCCGTGTGTTGCAGGTTGCTGGTATGTGGGGGGAGTTCTACTGACGTGTACACCCCGTGTGTTGCAGGTTGCTGGTATGTGGGGGGAGTTCTACTGACGTGTACACCCCGTGTGTTGCAGGTTGCTGGTATGTGGGGGGAGTTCTACTGACGTGTACACCCCGTGTGTTGCAGGTTGCTGGTATGTGAGGGGAGTTCTACTGACGTGTACACCCCGTGTGTTGCAGGTTGCTGGTATGTAGGGGGAGTTCTACTGACGTGTACACCCCGTGTGTTGCAGGTTGCTGGTATGTGAGGGGAGTTCTACTGACGTGTACACCCCGTGTGTTGCAGGTTGCTGGTATGTGGGGGGAGTTCTACTGACGTGTACACCCCGTGTGTTGCAGGTTGCTGGTATGTGGGGGGCGTTCTACTGACGTGTACACCCCGTGTGTTGCAGGTTGCTGGTATGTGGGGGGAGTTCTACTGACGTGTACACCCCGTGTGTTGCAGGTTGCTGGTATGTGGGGGGAGTTCTACTGACGTGTACACCCCGTGTGTTGCAGGTTGCTGGTATGTGGGGGGAGTTCTACTGAAGTGTACACCCCGTGTGTTGCAGGTTGCTGGTATGTGGGGGGAGTTCTACTGACGTGTACACCACGTGTGTTGCAGGTTGCTGGTATGTGGGGGGAGCTCTACTGACGTGTGCACCCTGCGTGTTGCAGGTTGCTGGTACGTGGGGGGAGCTCTACTGACGTGTACGTCCTTCGACGACTGCTACGACATGGCGTGCGGAAAGGGAATGTCGGTCATGTGCTCCGACTTTAATACCTGCGTTTGTAAAGGTAACTCCAATATGTAGGTCAATCATGTGTAGCTCAACCGTATGAATGTCGGCCACATACAGGTCAATCACATGTTTGTCGGCCACATACAGTTCAATCACATGAATGTCGGACAAATACAGCACAATCGCATACAGCTCAATCATATGTTTGTCAGCCACATACAGCTCAATCATATGAATGTCGGCCACACACAGAACAATCGCATACAGCTCAATCATATGTTTGTCAGCAACATTCAGCTCAATCTAATACAGCTCAATCACATGTATGTCAGCCACATACAGCTCAATCAAATGTATGTCAGCAAAATTCATCTCAATCACATACAGCTCAATCACATGTATGTCAGCCACACACAGCTCAATGATATGCTTGTCAGCCACATACAGGTCAATCATATGAATGTCGGCCACATACAGCACAATCGCATACAGCCCTATCATATGTTTGTCAGCCACATACAGCTCAATCAAATGTTTGTCAGCCAAACACAGTTCAATCATATGAATGTCGGCCACATACATCACAATCGCATACAGCTCAATCATATGTTTGTCAGCCGCATACAGCTCAATCACATGTTTGTCAGCCACACACAGCTCAACCATATGTTTGTCAGCCCAATACAGCTCAATCGCATCTATGTCAGCCACATACAGCTCAATCACATACAGCTCAATCATATGTTTGTCAGCCACATTCAGCTCAATAACATACAGCTCAATCACATACAGCTCAATTATATGTTTGCCAGCCACACACAGCTCAACCATATGTTTGTCAGCCCAATACAGCTCAATCGCATCTATGTCAGCCACATACAGCTCAATCACATACAGCTCAATCACATGTTTGTCAGCCACATTCAGCTCAATAACATACAGCTCAATCACCTACAGCTCAATTATATGTTTGCCAGCCAATCACAGCTCAATCATATGTTTGTCCGCCACATACAGCTCAATCACATACAGCCCAATCATGTTTGTCAGCCACATTCAGCTGTATAACATACAGCTCAATCATATGTTTGTCAGCCGCACACAGTTCAATCATATGTTTGTCAGCCACATTCAGCTCAATCTAACACAGCTCAATCACATTATGTCTGTCACATACAGCTCAATCACACGTGAAGATCATCTCCTCCCATTGCTTACCTCTCCTTCTTCTGCATATGGACCCATGAAGATCCGGGTTAGAATCGGTCTTCAGCAACCCATGCTTGCCGGAAAATGCAACTATGCTTGTCGTAAGAGGCGACCAACGGGATCGTGTGGTCAGGCTCGGTTGACTTGGTTGATGCATGTCATCGTATCCAAATTGCGTGGATCGATGCTCATAATATCAATCACAGGATTGTCTGGTTCAGACTTCATTATTTACAGCCCGCCGTCATATAGCTGGAATATTGCGGCGTTAAACAACAAACCAACCAACCAAATCGTCTTCAGCATCACATGCTTGAAAGGCAATTATGCTTGTCGTAAGAGGCGACAAACGGGATCAGGTGGCCAGACTCGCTGACTTGGTTGATGCATGTCATCGTGTCCCAATTGCGTGCAATTACTGGTTTGTCTGGTCCAGACTCGATCACTTAAAGCCCGTCGTCATACAGCTGGAATATTGCTGAGCGTGGCGGTAACCAACAAACAAGCAGTCAAACAAACACTTTGTATTTCAGGCCATCTGCACCACCATCACCCGAACGTCCAAGGGGCGCTGTAGTCAGATGTACCTGCACGGCTGGACATTAAATCAGCCTTATAAACAGCCAAGTGTTTTCATTAATGTTGATTGATCCCGTCGGCTGAATTTCTAGTTTAAATAGGTCCCCACCAACCTACCGAACTATGATTGTCTCCCCGTAAGGATTCGGGGTTAGAATATATGTGTTTGTTTGTATGTTGTTTAACGCTGCACTCAGCAATTTGCCAGCTATATGACGACGGTCTGTAAATAATGGAGTTTGGACCAGACAATCCAGTGACTGACATCATGAGCCACCTCCTACGACGAGCATGTGTTGCTGAAGACCTATTCTCTACACACATCTTCACAGGTCTGGTTAGTAAATATCCCTATCAAGTTATTCCGGGTTGGAATAGGTCCCAAACAACATATGCCTGACTCCCTATCTGGATGCTGGGTTACAATAGGTCCCCAGCAACCTATGTCAATATACTGACATGTCCCGACAAGGTGAAGTGAGGTGAAATGGGGTGTAACGTTGCGGCCAAGATTAATGCACTGAAATGGCGACTTGCAATCACCTGTGTGTGGCTGCTTGAATTGGACCGGACTGATGCAGATCTCTAGTGCTAGCCCACTGAGATACCATGCCGCAACATGAATACCCTACTCAGACACAGTATACGGACTCCGAACCGACCAGTCCTTGTTTTAGCCCCTCAATGCCGAGCGCCAGACAGGGTAACAAGTACCATCTTTTAACGTCTTTTGGTATGACGCGGCCAGGGATGGAGCCCCAGACCTTCCGTTCTCCAGGCAGACACTCTACCACTAGACCACGGAGGCGGTCGGTCCAGTCGATGTCATAACATGTCCCGTCAATGTCCTAGCATGTTCTGTCAATGTCCTAGCATGTTCTGTCACATCCTAGCATGTTCTGTCAATGTCCTAGCATGTTCTGTCACATCCTAGCATGTTCCGTCAATGTCCTAGCATGTTCTGTTGATGTCCTAGCATATTCCGTCAATATCCTTGCATGTTCTGTCAATGTCCTAGCATGATCTGTTATTGTCCTAGCATGTTCCGTCAATGTCCTGTCAATATCCTAGCATATTGTCAATGTCCTAGCATGTTTTGTCAATGTTCTAGCATGTTCAGTCAATATCCTTGCATGTTCTGTCAATGTCCTAGCACGCCCCGTCAATGTCCTAGCATGTCCCGTCAATGTCCTAGCATGTCCGGTCAATGTTCTAGCATGTTCTGTCAATGTCCTAGCATGTCCCGTCAATATCCTTGCATGTTCTGTCAATGTCCCAGCATGTCCAGTCAATATCCTTGCATGTTCTGTCAATGTCCCAGCATGTCCCGTCAATGCCCTAGCATGTCCCGCCAATGTCCTAGCATGTTCTGTCAATGTCCTAGCATGTCCAGTCAATATCCTAGCATGTTCTGTCAATGTCTTACCATGTTCTGTGAATGCCCTACCATGTCCCGTCAATGTCCTAGCATGCCTATGTCCTAGCATGTTGTCAATGTCCTAGCATGTTGTGTTTTTGTCCTTGCATGTTCTGTCAATGTCGTAGCATATTCTGTCAATGTCCTGTCAATGTCCTAGCATGTTCAGTTAATGTCCTAGCATGTTCTGTTAATGTCCTAGCATGTTCTGTCAATGTCCTAGCATGTCCCGTCAATGTCTTAACATGTTCTGTCAATGTCCTAGCATATTCTGTCAATGTCCTAGAATGTTCTGTCAATGTCCTAGCATGTCCCGTCAATGTCCTAGCATGTTCTGTTAATGTTATAGAACGTCCTGGCATGTTCAGTTAATGTCCTAGCATGTTCTGTCAATGACCTAGAATGTTCTGTCAATGTCCTAGCATGTGCTGTCAATGTCCTAGCATGCCCCGTCTATGTCCTAGCATGTTGTCAATGTCCCAGCATGTTGTGTCAATGTCCTAGCATGTTGTGTCAATGTCCTAGCATGTTGTGTCAATGTCCTTGCATGTTCTGTCAATGTCCTAGCATATTCTGTCAATGTCCTGTCAATGTCCTAGCATGTTCAGTTAATGTCCTAGCATGTTCAGTTAATGTCCTAGCATATTCTGTCAATGTCCTAGCATATTCTGTCAATGTCCTTGCATGTTCTGTCAATATCCTTGCATGTTCTGTCAGTGTCCTAGCATGTTCTGTCAATGTCCTAGCATGTTCTGTCAATGTCCTAACATGTTCAGTCAATGTCCTAGCATGTTCCGTCAATGTCCTAGCATGTTCCGTCAATATCCTTGCATGTTCTGTCAATGTCCTAGCATGTTCCGTCAATGTCCTAGCATGTTCTGTCAATGTCCTAGCATGTCCCGTCAATATCCTAGCATGCTCCTTCATCATGCTCTCTATGTCTTAGCATGTTGTCAATCTACTAGTATCTTCTCTGGTACTAGCGTTGACAATATGTTCGGCCTGTGTAGCGGTTGAATGTTGTGAGGGTTGAGATGTGTTTCCGCACTGGTTTAGTAACATGTTTCAAATGGCAATACAACAGGTCAATAAGATGCACAGACAGAATTTCAAAACCAAAAATAACTTTATTTTCATCACACAAATCATACACAACCTCAGTATTTCAGCGAACTCTGAAACATATGTTTCGAAGATTGTACTAAGACATTTTCAAGAGCAAGTGAGAGAACCTACAACTGACAAAGATGAGGGACCGGAGCACATGCTCTCTCAGACACCTATCTGGTCTACAATGACATTAGCACGGAGTTCTCAACTTATGGGTATTTCTGGATAACAGTATAAGGATCCATACCAAAACATCACAATTACAGTAAAACAAAGAAATTGTGTCTTTGTCATCTGTCAACTTCTAAAAAACGCCTATAAAAAAATTTGAGTTTGATAGTGTTTCTAACAAGCATTTCACAACAAAAATCCAATCGTCCTAATTTGCTGGAAAGGTGCTAAAACAAAAGCAGAGCCATGACAACCTATTCAGGTTTGTAACCAAACTGTGCCGCTTGCTTCCGGTCAATAGCAGTCACAAGTCCCTCTGGTAACATCACTTCATGGTGGGAAATGCTCAATGCTGCACAACTTAAAAACAAAGTCCTTTGATTCTGACTTTCATAAAAACAAAGTTAAAAGCACTTCCATATTGTTGACATCGCTTTCAGTTTGCGAAAACACATGTCTAATGCAAGACAACTTTAAAACGGAAACTTCAATGCCTACTACTATGCAAATAAGAAAGTTATATGCAGTTCCAGTTGAACATCACTTGGAAAACATATGCACAATGAAGTCCAACCTTGCAAAGCCCCATAACCCTGAGACTTAAATGGACTGTGGTTTAGTGAGTGAGTGAGTGAGTGAGTGAGTGAGTGAGAGAGTTAGTTTGATTTCACACCGCTTTTAGCAATATTCCAGCAATATCACGGTAGGGGACACCAGAAATGGGCTTCACACATTGTACCCATGTCAGGAATCGAACCCGGGTCATTGGCGTGACGAGCCAACGCTTTAACCACTGGGCTACCTGACAGCCCCGTTTGGTTTAATGAGTGAGTGAGTGAGTATGGTTTTACGCAGCTTTTAGCAATATTCCAGCAATATCACGGCAGGGGACACCAGAAATAGGCTTCACACATTGTACCCATGTCAGGAATCGAACCCTGGTCATTGGCGTGACGAGCGAACGCTTTAACCACTAGGCTACCCGACAGCCCCGTTAGGTTTAGTGACATATGACCATTGTTTGAGTATTTCTAGTTGAAAGCATGGTAGATTGGTCTTACAGAACATTTCTTACAAACACTTAGGGTTGGTCCACAAAAATACAGGACATTTCAACTGTTTATCCAGCACTTAAGCTTAGTGTGATGTCCCCTGGTGGAAATCAACACATAAAGTACAAGAGCTGCCTTCCCCAGGAGATATAACAGTGTAATGCTCTTCAGATCATTATGATGTCATCAGTTACCATGACATCATCATTAAATGACATCACAAATCTCTGTTCCACTGAGAATTTATAGCTGTACTTTGTTTACAGTCAATGGTTATTACTGTTTACAGTGAGTGAGTGAGTTGGGGTTAATGCTGCTTTTAACAGTATTCCAGTTATATCGCGGTGTGTCGGCTTAATGTGGGAGGAAAGCCCGAAGTGATGCAGGTCTCAGACGTTTACCACTTCGGTGAAACCCATGAGCACGTGTATAGTGTAGACAAACCTAGAAACATACACGGCAATATCACGGCGGGGGACACCAGAAATGGGCTTCACACATTGTACCCATGTCGGGAATCGAACCCGGGTCTCGGCGTGTCGAGCGAACACTTTAACCACTAGGCTACCCGACTGCCCACCGCATGTTCGAAAGCACAAATCATCTGACTGTCACATTAAGTCCAACTTGATGAGAGTATTTCTCTCTAATCTGTCTGTCCGTATACGAGAGTAGTTATTGTGCTATCAAAACAATACCATGGAATTGGGATTCGGAACTTTGTATTTCTATGTCATGTACACACCAATATGAACAGTCAAAATCAAAGTTGTTTTCTAAACACCCCTAAGGAGCAAAAGGCAAACTGGTCTTTGTGTGTGCAAAGTGTCATGAAAGAATACCTATCAGTTTTAAAGATATGGTCTGGACAACACACCACTATGAGTCCAAGTCAAACTTGTTGCCATGGAAACTGGAACAATTTTTTGTTCTTAAATTCCGAAATAACAAAAAACACCACTTCAGCCCTTTAATAGATGTACCAGAGTAGGATGAAACGTCTTTCACAGTTTTCAAGTTGTGCTCCAGAAACAACACCTACCCCTACCTTTTGAGACTAAGTCCAAATTGTTTCCATGGAAATCAAGAAAAATAAAAATGCCAAAAATCCGCAAAAAACAAAACTCACCACATCAGGATCTGATTGATATATCTGCCAAGTTTTATTGAAAAATATAGAACGCTTTTTGAGTTTTGCTCCAGAAACCAAAAACAAGTCGTGCAAAATTATCCATGAAACAAGCAATCATGTCCTTGTCAAAGATATTGAAAAATAATTTTTTTAAATATGATGAAAATAGCAGAAGGCACCACTTCAGCATGTGGCTGATACATCTTTCAAGTTTCGATCAAATACACAGAATGTTTTTTTGAGTTCAGCCCCGGAAAAGGAAATGATTACGGACAGACTGACAGACGGACAGACAGACAGATTGGCTGATCGCTAAATCCCCCACGTTATATGCCGGGGGTGGGGGAATAAAAAGTAATGTATCGGAATAAATCATATCACACCCATAATGTCAGGACATGTATTGTATTGCGACCAAACCGTATCGTTACACCTCTCATACACAAGTATTCAAATGACATAACCACTACATGCAATAAGCTCACAAAACATCTGAAGAAAAAGGCAATTCAGTGAAAATGGAAAACATAATTTCAGCGTGACCTTGACCTTGACCTTACACTTAGTAATTGCTTCAAGAGCCAGCACATAAACCAAATATCAAGACCTTTGGTTGAATTCAAAGTTAGAAAACATACCTGTGCCACAGCACTGTAGCTCACTTGTATATGAAGTCGACAGTTTAACAAAACAGCCACTTAACAATGGTTGCTGTAAGCATTGTTACTCACGTATCTTCTTCGAGACCAAACATAGTAACAAATATGAACAAAGTAACGAAATTTCCACTATCTTTCAAAATTTGAAAGAATGTAATGCTCGTTTGTTTGTTAGAAGTAGATCTTGGCAGTTACAAGACATATTTTCAAAAAGGCACAAAAATTATCTGACAAAAGAACAGTTTCCTATGAAAAATATTTAAGATTTACTCTAGGTGCAGACCAACACACTGTCTTGTCTAGCAAGTTTGTAGTTTGACTTCTCAAGCATAAAACAAATTGTTACTAAAACATGTATATCAAGGATTGAACAATGATCAATGAAACCAGATACAAAGTCAGAGAATAAATAAACTATTCAACTATCTGTGATAAAACAAATACGTAGTAAAACTTTTAACATTGAAAAGAATCAATCAGTAACAAAAGGCACTTGTGGTTATTGCATGTTATACAAAGGGCACCTGCTCCATCTGGGAGCAATAGACGGTAACACGTACGCAATCCACAAACCATCTTTCAACAAACAACATAATGGTAATACTTTTTGTTGGCAAGAAATGGCAAAAAAAACAATATAACAAGTACATGATGTCATCATAATAAACTCTTAATAACAAAGTCTCAACAAACTTATTGAGAACTAGCACTTATTTTTTGGTGTTGTTTTCGGGCATCACGTCACTGTTAAATGTTATCAAACAATGACGTAGAAAACTTGAAGTCCGGGTGTTGTTTCTGTGCGTGGACTTTGAGTGTCTTGAGAAAGTTGAAGGGCTTATTGCATGCAGGACACCGGAGAATGCTGGCGCCCCAGTGGCTGAACAAGTGTGCCGTGGCAGACCGCCGCTCTCCCACCATCTTGAAGCATATTGGGCACTCATGTTTCCGGTCTCGCTTGATGAAGGCAAACCTTCCGTTACCGTCAAAGTGAGTGAACAGGTGCTCCTTGACATTGTGCTGGGTGAGTACCACAGACTGGCAGATGCTGCAGCGATGACCCTCACGCTCGAAGGCCTCGGTGTAGCTTGATGTGGTCTTCATCAGCTCCGAGACTCTTGCAAGGCTGAGGAACTCCCTAAGATGACTCCGCTGAACACCTTGAGTTGCCTCCCTTGTGAAGGCGGGACCAGTGTGTGCCGGTCGTGAGGCAGTACTACTGCCAGAGTATCTCGGGTACTGCTGTGTAGGCGCCATGTTCTGCATAGGGCGCTGGGGGGGCAAAGCCCGCATGGGAGATTGGGCGGGCAGAGCCTGAGTGCGAGACTTGTGGGGGGGAGCCTGAGTGCGAGACTTGTTGGGGGGAGCCTGTGTGTGAAGCTTAGAAGTAAAGGTGTTAAAAGACGGCAACCTCTGTAGTGGAGTAGAAGTTGACATGTCGCCAAAATCCGACTCTCCGCTGAAAGTCTGAATAAAACCAGAATCATTCAAATCAGGTTCAACGGGCAAGGATCTGTGATTCGCTCCCACCTTCTTTACCAAGCTGACAGCCTGAGACTCTGGCGGTGCTAATTGTGTGTAGGCACCTCTATTTGGGGGTCCGGACTGCGACCCGGTGCTCCAGCTCCACTCCGGGGACATGAACAGCCCAGAGTTACCCTGCAGGGAGCCTTCAGGGCTCCCGTCTGTGCAGTTCGGGTCAGCAGTGTTGTCAGGAGGGTAGCCATGTGTATTCGGCGTTGAGGTCGGAGGCTGGGATGTCATAGCAGGACCTCTTCGTCCCAGGGTTACTTTAGTATTCTGTTTGACTGGAGACTTTTTCTTGTACGTTCTGATGAACAGGTTGCCTGCGGGTTGTGTTGCTCGTTGTCCGGGTATCTTCCCCTCCCTGGGTTTCATGTCAACTGGAATCTTTCTGTTTAAATGGTTGTGACCATGGAAGGTGGTCTTCCCACACTCTTCATTCATGATCTTGTTGACATGCACCAGCATGTGTATCTTGTACTCGTCGACTGACTGGTAGAGGTTCACCTCACTGCAGAACGGACACAGAATCTTACTGTGCGGTGCAAAGTGAACCGTGCTGAAGCTCTGCCCCACTGGAGTGCCATGGCGCAGGAGATGGTTCTTGAAGTTCTGCTTCCACACACACTCACCCTGACAGAGTGGGCATCGTAGTCTCTTCCTGTCCGGGTCATGTACCTGCATATGACTTTTCAGGGCGTGATGGGACGGCAACACCCTTCTACACACACTGCAGGAGTGTCTGCTGGACTGCAGCCCAGAACGTGGAGCTGCCCTGTTGGTGCTGAATGCAGAGCTGCTTCTCCTGGGCTTCCATCCCATCTCCTGACACCCATCTCCTGCCTCTACTGGAGGTCCTGCATCGTCATGTGTCTTCAGATGCTGGACCAGGTCGGACATCGAGGCATATGTATCTCCACAGACATGACACATGCAGTAGTCCTGGGATTCTTCGGTCTCCGCTTCTGGATTCACTCTGGATTCTGGGGAGTCCATTTCTTCAAATACAAGTTGGTCCGTCGTGGACTCGGCAATATCAGAATCTGATCCACTGATGAGGCGAGGTCGGACTTTGGTCATCATGCCCCCATCGTTCCAGCTCTCGCCATATCCCTTCCTGCTGCAGTAGGTCCGAGGCATTGCAGTGTTGCCATCCCTGTCAGCATCTGCCGAAGATGAAGCCTCTAGGTTGCTGCCATGTTGTGGATACCATCCAGGGTGTTGGGTCTGACTGGTCTCCAGAGCAGCTAAATCATCATCAACATGTTTGTTAATCAAATGCTCTCGGAGGTCATTTTCACAAGGGTAGAAAGCAAAGCAGATTGTGCAGTAGAACAGATCATCCTTCTTCTCACAGTAGCCAAGTTTCCTCAAGTGTTCCTTAGCATGAATGATGAAGTGTTGCTTGGTGGTAAATGCTTTCCCACAGATGTAGCACTGGATGTTCAACTTGGTGACCGTTGCCTTCAACTGAGGGCCACAGCTTCTCCTCCGATAACTCCCACTCTTGAAACCAGAGCGCCCCATCTTCGACCTCAGTTCATCACTCAACACGGTTTCAGGATGGTCTCTTCGATCTGACACCTTTGAACAGCTCCGTTTGGGGGAAACACGCAGCATCCTATCAGATGTACCGGTGTCCTGCCTTCCTTCGCCTGATTCTGATTTGTCCTCTTCAACATCCGTGGAACATTTATTCAAGTTCCTATCCGATCTCCGTCTCTTCTGATTCTCAGGAACATCAGCTTCATGGCTATTTGACTCTGTCTGTACATGTTTCTTTGAGCGTTTGTGGTTGGCCAGAGCAATCCTGGTGTCATATGTAACATCACACAGATCACAGTGGAAGTCCTTGTTTCGTTTTCTCCGCCTCCCCCGGCGATGGCACTGAAGGTCACTGCCAAGACAGTCCTGAAGGTCACTGACAACCACTGTGGGGTTGATGGCAGTGGAATCCAGACCATTCTTCACACATGCCTCTATATCAGACATTCCTGGCTTGTCAGTCTCACAGACACACTCACTTTTCTCATGCAGCTCGGTGCTGGAAGCATGCTCCAAGCCAATGATGAGGTTGTTTGAAAGGCTTGTGTCAAGCATACTCTCAGAATTTACCTGGCCTGGTGGTTGGTCTGAAGGATTGTCATTTAGATCAGGAAAGAAATTTGACAGATCGTTTAAGGTTGCCATGTCGTCAAAATCCTCCATGCCCTCCATGCTGTGGTCGTGCGCACTGTGAGACGGGATCTTCAAGTTAATAGTGCTGGCATCGCTGTGTTCTGCATCAGGACGTGAACATCCTGAACATGCTTCCCAGTCTTTGTCTGAAGTTTGCTCCTCTCCGTGAGACTTGTTCGTAGACTCTTCTCTTTCAGTCTGTGATGTCTTACCACAAGCTGACATCTCTAACACATTCTTAGTAACAGGTGGAGCGCTAACAGTAAAGTTGGACATATTTCTCACATTTGTTCCTGAATCCGCCTTCTGTCCTGGGTCCTCTAGAACACTGATCTTGCTTTGTGGATGCAGTGAGGTGTTGTCAGAATCAGACTGACCTTCCTCAAGGTCATCATCATCATCATCATCTGCAGCAGCAGCAGCAGTAGTAGCATGATCTCTGTACCGGTCCTCATTGCCCATGGTCTCTGTGGCGACACAGCAGCGATAGTTGGAGCAGCTCAGCTTGTGTCCGAGTACAGATCCGGACAGTTCCTGTTTGAGACAGGACCTCTGACCAGGTTCCCCTGGTAGGTGGCAGTGACAAGGGTTATCCTGCAGTACACAGTGCTGACCTGGGGGGAGGGCAAGCGTAGAGTCCTGCATGGTGTCCAGGTGGAGCACCAGCTGTGGGTTGACGAGTCTGGTTGAGCTGTATCTGGGGAAGGTCAGGCCCGGCTGGGGAGGGAAGGTGGAGCAACAAGATGTGTGATGGTGGCAAGGGCAGATCCGATACGGAGGTCGGACAGCAGCATGGCGGGGACACCCTGAGCAGCTGTACATATGGCGTGGATTGCACACAGTCATACAGTCCTCAGCTGGGACACAGTGGCAGGGTTCACCTTCCGAACTTTCTCTAGCTCCACCTACATTGGGCAGCGATGCACACCGTGAAGCTGCCCAATCATATCCCGTCTCCTTGACTGGCTCGATGGTCACTCCAATAGCCAGGTCATCAATGTACATGTTCTCGCCGGTCTTGCAGTTGAAATGACGGCCTAGATGTTCCCGCAGTTTGAAGAGGAAGCTGAAGACCTTGTTGCATATTTTACATCTGTAGGTGGTCCTGTTCATCATGCTGTGGCCCCGGCGGTGCTTCCGCAGCTGGTGGTGGTACTTGAAGGCCCGCCCACACTCTTGGCACTTCAGACGGGCCATGTCTCGCAGTCTTAGGGGAAGAACTCCGATACCAACTCTCAGATCATCTGTCAAATGGATCAACCGTCAAATGGATCAACTCTTGGATCAACTGTCAAATGGATCAACAATTGGATCAACTGTCAAATGGATCAATGCTTGGATCAACTGTCAAATGGATCAACTCTTGGATCAACTGTCAAATGGATCAACTCTTGGTTCAACTGTCAAATGGATAAACCCTTGGATCAACTGTCAAATGGATTAACTCTTGGATCAACTGTCAAATCGATTACTGTCAAATGGATCAATCCTTGATCAAAATTCAAATAGATCAACTCTTGGATCAACTGTCAAATGGATCAACTCTTGGATCAACTGTCACACAGATCAACTCTTGGATCAACTGTCAAATGGATCAACTCTTGGATCAACTGTCAAATGGATAAACCATTACATGGACCAACTCTCAGATCAGCTCTCACAGATCAACACAGGTGTTAACTCCTAATCTTGTGTCATCAACTCTTGGTCTCAGGTGAGCCAATGTGTCAACTATCAGATTAATTCAAATGGCACAACATTGTGCCACAGGGTCAATTCTTAGTCTTGCGCGATTAACTCTCTTACTCTCAGGTGATCAAGTGTTTCACATTGGAGTGACTCTTGGATCAAGTGTTTCACGTTGGATTTACTCTTGGATCAAGTGTTTCACATTGGATTGACTCTTGGATCAAGTGTTTCACATTGGAGTGACTCTTGGATCAAGTGTTTCACATTGGATTTACTCTTGGATCAAGTGTTTCACATTGGACTGACTCTTAGATCAAGATTTTCACATTTGATTGACTCTTGGATCAAGTGTTTCACATTGGACTGACTCTTGGATCAAGTGTTTCACATTGGACTGACTCTTGGATCAAGTGTTTCACATTGGATTGACTCTTGGATCAAGTGTTTCACATTGGATTGACTCTTGGATCAAGTGTTTCACGTTGGATTTACTCTTGGATCAAGTGTTTCACATTGAACTGACTCTTGGATCAAGTGTTTCACATTGGATTGACTCTTGGATCAAGTGTTTCACATTGGATTGACTCTTGGATCAAGTGTTTCACATTGGATTGACTCTTGGATCAAGTGTTTCACATTGGACTGATTCTTGGATCAAGTGTTACACATTGGACTGACTCTTGGATCAAGTGTTTCACATTGGATTGACTCTTGGATCAAGTGTTTCACATTGGATTGACTCTTGGATCAAGTGTTTCACATTGGACTGACTCTTGGATCAAGTGTTTCACATTGGATTGACTCTTGGATCAAGTGTTTCACATTGGACTGATTCTTGGATCAAGTGTTTCACATTGGACTTACTCTTGGATCAACATTCTGTGCCACCACGTCTTCACATCTGAAAGTAAGAGAGGTCACGTAATTGATTTTGATCTTGAAAAAATGTGCTATAGACTGTTGAGAAAACAAGAGTTTGCCACTACCGTGGCTATATCCCTCGCCTTGTTGCAGAATTTATGACATAATTAAATCTAAACAAACCCTAACCTTTTTTAACCGAGGTGGAACTTGTCATGGAAACAAAAAATACAAATTTCTAAAAGTTCTCAACAGCAAAAGGCACCAGTGCAGCATGAACCTGACAGACCTGCAAAGTTTGATGAAAAAATATTAAACGGTTTATGAGTTATGCTCCGGAAACAACCCTACCCTCACAGAACCTAAGTCCATCTTGTTGCCATGGAAACGTAAAAAATAAAAATTTCAAAAATTTCTCAATAGCAAAAGGCACCAGTTCAGCATGAACCTGACAGACCTGCAAAGTTTGATGAAAAAATATTGAACGGTTTATAAGTTATGCTCCGGAAACGAAACGTGACGGACGGATCTACGTATGTACATACGTACGGACGGACGGAGCCCGTTTCTATATCCTCCACCTCCTTCGTTGGGCGGGGGATAAAAAGAGCAGTGTCCAACCCAGAATTGAAAATCAAGGGGGGGACTTGTCCCTCCATCATGTAGAAAATAGGAGGAATTTTGAAAAAGTAGGGGGGGGGATAATTTGCTTTCTTCAAAAATGTCTTATTTTGTATTATGTACTGGAACATCACCATACATATAAAAGTGTAACAGATCAGAATAAGAACTGAAATGAATAACAATGCTTTGTGCTTTTTTCTATTTTGATTATAAAAGTCTGTAATTCTTTTGTTTTTGTGTGACATGGTCATTCACTATTCAAAAGATCCTCTGCTATGACAGTCGGCGATTCATATTGTGTGATTTCAGAAACAAAACTAAAACAAACTAAAATACTCAAAAATATTTTCAGAACTATCCAAGATAGAATATTTATTGTCTTTAAACATCTTTTCAAAGGTTTTTGATTACTAAACAACAAAATACAACATAATTTTGATCAAAGTTTGGATACGTTTTTTACTAAAGTAAATCAAATTTCATTTCCTATGCCAATCCTGTCTATAATTTATTCAGCAACCCAAGGGACGTCACTCGTGTTCGAACTTCCAGTTGTTATTGATCAGTCTTCGACAGTTGTTTACAATGTCTTTCTTCGTTAATTGATTAAAGATTTAGTGAGTATTGAATCTAAAGGTAGGGATAAACAGCTGATAAAGTGACTGTACAAGAAATTACAGTGCACGACAGATCGTGCTTTGATTTTTTTATGAGGGGCGATTTGAATTTTTGAAGCGTGAATCGCGCGGCCTGTGTTGGACACTGAAAGAGAAAGACACATTGATACATTGTTGCTTGATGTATCTAAAAAAAAAGATTGTCAGGCACAATAATACATTGTTGCTTGATGTATTTAAAAAAAAACAGTTAAATAAAAAATATACCCATGAAGATCCAGGATAGAATAGGTCTTCAGCAACCCATGTTTATCGCAAAAGGCGACTAAGGGGATCGGGTGGTCAGCCTCGCTGACTTGGTTGATGCATGTCATTGATTCAAATTGCTTGGATCAATTTGCTTGATGTCAGTCACTGGATTGTCTGGTCAAGACTCGATTATTTACATACCGCCGTCATACAGCTGGAATATTGCTGAGTGAGGCGTTGAACAAACAAAACAAAACTAAACTTAACTAAAAACAATAATTTAGGCTCATGAAAACAATACCTGGTTTCGCAGCTGTAGCTTGAATATATCTAGTCACAACACATCCCGGAGCTCCTGATAAGCTTTTGGTGTTGTGGGTATTTTACCCATGCATTTTAAAATCAATCGTTGTCAGTAATTCTATCTGGGTATTCAAATTTCTGTTACCCACTAGTTTTACACATGTGGGTATTTAAGTTAAATATTTAAAAACACTATTCATCTAGTCCCTGTAAACTGGTGTCGTGTGGATTCGAGAGCTTTAAAGGACTAAAAAATACCACGATACTTCCACAAGAAAGTGTGATGGCAAATGATCATGATGTAACTGTCATCATGGAGTTTGGCAAGGTTGATGGAATGCCCGTTTATAATTTCAAAATAAGTTGCTGATTTGCTAATCGAATACGCCGGGTAACTGCACAATATATTTTGATGATACACACAAGTTATATTTTTGTAGCTTATCTGTAATGTAATGTTCCTTGCGTAGTTGATACCCTTGGATTATATTTTACTGCGTATTTCTGCATGTCTGATGCGTATTTTACGCAGATACGCAGCTTATCTGGAGCTCTGCATCACTCATTACAGCTTTACACAACAAACATCTAGTCAGGGATGACATATCACATGTTCAAACTGTTCTGTGATTCGTCAATATGTTTTAAGAAATTGAACTAAAATGACAACTCAATATGCATTCTGGTATAATATATTCACAAACTATGTAAATATCTAAAAATGTTTTTTA
Organism: Haliotis cracherodii; assembly: GCF_022045235.1. Lineage (NCBI taxonomy): Eukaryota > Metazoa > Mollusca > Gastropoda > Lepetellida > Haliotidae > Haliotis > Haliotis cracherodii. Next base: position 2,510,086 of record NW_027266267.1, read on the forward strand.
GCATCTAAAATAATGTAGTCCTCTGTTCATTGCCACAATTATCAGGCCATACTTTGTCCTAAAAACTCTGCAGTGCTGTTCACCCAGGTTGTGTGTTTATCTGCAAGATTCCCGCTATATCACTGCAGCCTGACTATAATCAAGTCTGGACCAGACAAGTGGTTGATATTATTAGCAATGGTTAACACCTTTGGGGGAACAATGTTGAGTCACCAAGCCTTGATGACCCAATTCATTCACACACCTCTTACCACACAAAGCCTGACCATCTAGCCCAATCAGACACCTTTCACGACACCACCCTGACCACCAAACCTAACCAGACACATTTCATGACACCACCCTGACCACCAAACCCAATCAGACACCTTTCATGACACCACCCTGACCACCAAACCCCACCAGACACCTTTCATGACACCACCCTGACCACCAAACCCCACCAGACACCTTCCATGACACCTCCCTGACCACCAAACCCCACCAGACACCTTTCACGTCACCACCCTGACCACCAAACCCCACCAGACACCTTTCATGACACCACCCTGACCACCAAACGCAATCAGACACTTTTCATGACACCACCCTGACCACCAAACCCCACCAGACACCTTTCATGACACCACCCTGACCACCAAACCCCTTCAGACACGTTTCATGACACCACCCTGACCACCAAACCCCACCAGACACCTTTCATGACACCACCCTGACCACCAAACCCCACCAGACACCTTTCATGACACCACCCTGACCACCAAACCAAGACACCAAGACACCTCTCATAGTACCACCCTGACCACCAAACCCAATCAGACCCCTTTCATGACACCCTCCTGACCACCAAACCTAATCGGACACCTTCCACAACACCACTCTGACCACCAAACCTAATCGAACACCTTTCACAACACCACCCTGGCCACCAAACCCAATCGGACACCTTTCACGACACCACCCTGACCACCAAACCCCAACAAACACCTTTCATGACACCACCCTGACCACCAAACCCAATCAGACCCCTTTCATGACACCCTCCTGACCACCAAACCTAATCGGACACCTTCCACAACACCACTCTGACCACCAAACCTAATCGAACACCTTTCACAACACCACCCTGGCCACCAAACCCAATTGGACACCTTTCACGACACCACCCTGACCACCAAACCCCAACAGACACCTTTCATGACACCACCCTGACCACCAAACCCCACCAGACACCTTTCATGACACCACCCTGACCACCAAACCAAGACACCTCTCAGAGTACCACCCTGACAAGCAAACCCAATCAGACCCCTTTCATGACACCCTCCTGACCACCAAACCATAATCGGACACCTTTCACAACAACACCCTGACCACCAAACTCAACCAGACACCTTTCACGACACCACCCTGACCACCAAACCTAATCGAACACCTCTCACCATACCACCCTGGCCACCAAACCGAATCAGACACCTTTCACGACACCACCCTGACCACCAAACCCGATCAGACACCTTTCACGACACCACCCTGACCATTAAGTCCAATCAGACACCTCTCACTACACTAAGTCATACGACCAAATCCAATCAGACACCTCTCACTACACTAAGTCATACGACCAAATCCAATCAGACACCTCTCACGACACCACCCTGACCACCCAATCTAACCAGACAATTGTTGCTGCGCCTGTGGCCAGCATTAGGGCTTTGTATTGTATACGACCAGCATAGGACTCTGGGAACCCACAAGGATTCAGATTGTACTGCAACTCCAAAGGTGTTCATTTACAAAGTTGTAAGATAGAGTGAGTGAGTTGGGTTTAACGTCGCTTTTAACAGTATTCCAGTCATATCGCGGCGTGTCAGCTTAATGTGGGAGGAAAGCCCGAAGTGATGCAGGTTTAAGACATTTACCACTTCGGTGAAACCCACGAGCACGGATATGGTGCTGACAAACCTAGAAACATAATTGGGGCGAACCGGGATTCGGACCCACAATCATAGGTTTCGGGCATGCCCAAGGGACGCAACTCTGCACAGCGAATCGCGGCGCCTAAGACGACTGGGCCAGCCGTGCCCCCTTGTAAGATAGAAATTTAATCTGAATGGGAACTAAGGGTGAAACAATACACTGACATTCCGAAGCATCGCGATACTTGACCCACGATACGATAAACCTGGGCCCATTAATCAATACGCCATGATACGGAATGTGAATCTCTAGTACAGCGTTTCCTTGCTATTGTGCTCTTCAATAAACCGCTAAGTTGGTGCCGCAGGGCTCCCAAAACATACTTACATTTTTAATAACTTCAGGTTTTACAATGACAATCTCAAAAAACATTATCAGCTGATCACCACAAGCTCATAACACCGGAAATACCAGTCAACAAATCCGAACTGGACATGAAGTACGCAATTCAATACCATTATTATACCATCTGGTTATTAAAATGTGTTCATTGTATATCTGGACTTTTGTTTGTAATATATTTTATGAATTTTATTAAAAATTTCATTTAATATTGTTTTCAATAATTTAGGTCAAATCATGTGTGAAGGGATCGGTTGATAGTACAACTCGCCTTTATTTACAGCAACCATGGTCAGATTACCGCTATTGATGCCTTGAAACCTACTTTAGTTGCTAGAGAATGGATACATATATCAATAAATGCCATACTTTGTCTTGTTAAAATTCATATTTCTGGCAATTTGGCCAATATATGTCAACATAACCTTTTTGCAATCAAAATACATGCAGCGCGGGAAGTCCCTACTGTGACTGGTCAAATTGTTCCATACGTAAAAATATCCTGCATCATCAATCACCAGTACAAAGTGCTACTACGCCTGTGGTTCTTATAATTTTTAATATATGTATAGTTGAAGCTGCAACTAAAGTAACACGAAATTGGAATATATCATTCCTGATAAAACAAAAATTTCAGATACAATTTCTTTGACCATTGCATCAAAATTCTTTAAAGTTGTATCACTGGTAAAGTACATCAATTATTTTCTGTTTTTTGGATTTTGAATTGTTTTGAAGGAAAGTTACAGAAAGTTCCACTTTGAAGCTTAACAACTTCAGTAGACTTGTCATTATAATATAATTCTGACTGTTCCAAAATCATGAAAGGTCCAATCTTGACATGTTTTAAATCTTGAAACTTAATAAATGCGGGAGGACTGGAGTACTGTTATCTGTTGTTTTTTTTTATCATTGTGTATTGAGATACGTATCGTATTGTAACCTTCCTGTAGTTTTGCAGCCCTAATGGGAAAAAAATATTCTAATATGCTGTTGTTTTCGTTGCTGCTTAAACTCTATGAATCTAAAATAAAAACAACCCTAACAGCAACTCTTTGGGAAGTTTCCAGATAAGCTTTGTCACTGGACAAAATATCATCCATTCCAAAAAATCCAAAACTTGGAAATACCACCATTCCAATTGGAAATATGACCATTCCAATATTTGGAAAGGTCATATTTCCAAGCTTGGATTTGTTTGGATTTGTTTGGAAATGTTTGGATATGTTTGGAAATGTTTGGATACAACATGTCATAATCATATCTGTTAAAAGTTGTACAACTTTTGACCTTATGTGAGATTAGTAATGACATGAAAGTAAATAATTAAGAGTATTTTGGCACTATGTACCACGAAAAGACCAAATCATGAGCAAATTTAACTAAAAGAAATTCTGTCATTTAAAGTGGCTACTCTTTATATTTAATTTCTTATCTTCCTTGTCTATAATCATATGACATTGACTTATATTTTGTTTCCCCTACCGCCTTACGGTTGTCGTAGAACAAAGACAGTTTCGAGAATATAGAGGGCCTCATTATTATAATTTGAACTAATATACATATGTACATAATAATATTAGGTATAAATGAATTTTGATAAGTGTTCGTACAAGAATATGAACTTCGAATTATTTCGGAATTATGCGCAACACATAGGGCTGAAAATTTTATAATTGTTCTGGAACTATCTGACGGTAATTCAAAAAAGGGAAACAAGATTTCGTCAAATGAATCATCTAGCCAGGAATGCAACGATTCAAATGCTGACAAAATGAATAAACATATCTGGAACAGAGTAGACTGTTCATGTGGACAATTATATGCTACGTCTATTGCCAATGAAGTTTATCATCCCATGTTATAGCATTTATTTCATATAAAAGATAGAAACCAAATAAATGGGACAATTAGTTGTTATGAATTAGCTTTACCTCTGTGACATATCACACAACTAAATGGGAATATGTTTATCAAATAATCAATTACAGTAATTAACCTGTAATTAATGTCCTTATTTATACACAATTTAATAACGTATTGGGGTACAATATATAATACACATATACACGGAATGATTTCTTATTTTGTCGATTTAATCATAACCCAAATCATACAAATCAAAATGTGAAAGTAGTCACTAACTTTATGATCAAGGGTATAAATACTCAATTGTATCTATTAACCCTAATAGTATAACAATAAACCCTGTGTATATACTGAGCATATTTAGATACATCCGGATCTACGACCGCAGCCATATAATCAATCAAGGAAAGTATATTAGATTGAATTACAAATGTGCTATCACTTAAACAAAAAAAATTCATTATCCACGTAAGCCTAAACCTGGGAGAAATAAAGTTCTGTTCTGTTCTGAAGACGCCGTCATGATTAGTTGGCGCCAGTCTAGACTGTCCAATCAACGTGAATATACAAACCGTGATGTTACTTGACCAGTTGATGACACCTGTAAAACTCAAAGTGCCCCTGGTCCTCCACCCACCATGTGTAATACTTTAGCGTACTTGATTGTTTAATTTGCAGTTATATCACTGTTAGGCCGAATGATGAGAGAATACATTTTGTTGTTTTAGTTAACGATCGTTTCCATTTTCAAGGTGGTAACCTTATAAGTGACTAACTTTTTTATCATGATCAAATGAAACATATTAAAATAATCAGAGTGACTGACGATCGCATTTTTCGCATAAATGTCATGCTCGCATTAATTTCATGATTTACTGAAGATAGATTTGAACATTTCTGAGCAACGATCATGTTTGGGAAAGGGAAGTTATTAAATCTTGTCTCCGCTTGCAATTGGATTCAGTTCCGAGATCGCAGCTTGACTGTTCGGTACGGCCGAAAGGCGGCATCCATGTTATTCACGCTCCGCTGATCACGGGGCCTCATTTGTCTGTATTCTGCTTATGAGCCGGGATGCGCATGAAACACGGGTGTCAAAACGAATATATTTACCAATTATACGTACGGTCAATTAGCCAGTCCAAGAGACAATACCCTGGTTCATACCACCTTTAGGTGTAATTACGTCGCATGCCCCTGGTTCACGGTTCGTCTGATCTCCCGTCATAAAACCACGATGTTTATTTACCTGGAGCCTACGACAGCGCCGACTTCCTGTGTACATGTGCGTACATGGCAATAAATGGTTTGACAGTTGTTTGACAGAATCAATCAATAATTATTGACATGGTGATGTAATTAAAATTAAACTCCTATTTTTATTTTTCTATTGTTCAGCTGTATTTTCGATCAGTTTTATATGTATAAAAAATCTTCTCTTGTATTTATAAACCAAACCTAAAAACATTATATAAGAACAATTGTGTTTTTAAACCGTAAGTTTTCTATCAAAACAACCATGCAAGTAAGATTTCAGCCGTAATATTACTTTAGTCACTCCACAGATTACACATCTTATATGTTGCAAACGCAGCGAATGTAATGCTACTACATCACAGCTGCCTCGGTAATTAAGGGCTGGAATGTTTTTGTGAAGGCAGTTAGAGCAGACGAATTTCCCCCTTGCTGTATAAAGGCGGTCGCTGACCATATATGTGTATTTTTACTGTTTTTGGCTTGATTTGATTGTCCTTTGGTGAAAACAAATGTTCAATTGAGAAAGCAAACCCTTTTCCCCTGAACGTTAAAAGACAGCTGACTTTGTTTTTGTCTGAAATATCAACGTTTGGAGTCGTTTATATATTCGGAAATCCATACTATGGTTAATATTTATAATATAATATGGACAATGGTAAAATTCATTATCACAGTTTAAGTGCTATTCACAAATGTATGTAAATCTACTCCGTGATGAATGAAGCATGGCAATAAATGTATGCATCTGATTCTTCATTTGTTCTGTATTCTTTGACGAGAATGAGTTTCGTTAATGATGAACACTCTCACAGATTTTTTGATAAGAGGATAGGACTTTAACTGGAGAATAGTCATGAAAAATATATATATAAGTATAGGCGGTCTGTGCACATGTGGTGAAACTAATACCTCATTGATTTGCTAATTGGGACTTGGAAATCATAGTCTGTCATTAAATTGATTTTAAAATATATGGTTTTCACTGTAGTACGTCCTGACATCATAATATTATGTTGTAAACAAGTTATCTTATCTTATGTTAAGTAAAACAATTATTGATAACTTCCTGAATTCCAATTGTTCAATGAACAGAATTATTCACAGCTCTGGCGTGAGACAACAATAAATTAGACGTTACCAAAGATTGTCCATTTTATGATCTTAGGCACATGTCGGCGCACTTACATGTGAGCCGTCTAGACGACTGTCTGTTTTGTAATTAAATGGCAGCTGCCATCCAGCCGAATACTTAATCTTGAGACCTATTAGTTGTCTCATAATTAACCAAAACATAAGCTCAAGAAACCAAACTCTAGCTCGCAAACACCCCTTACTCACCCCAATATCCCAAAGAATAACTAACTACCTCAATCAACACCAAACTCAAAATCTTAAACAAAACTGCAAAAAATCAAATATCTTCACCCCTAAACTCAAAATACCCAAAATAGACACAACGCTAGCTAACCAAATAAATAAACAAACCGACCCAAACATAGCTAAAACCACCACACTTGCATACATACACAAAAATTGGCCAAATGGGTGTCACATATACACTGACGGATCTTCAGATCCGATCTCCAACCACACAGGCTTCGGAGTCCATACCACACAACCAGTTATATCCACACAATCTTACCGACTCCCTAACAACCAATCTATATTCACGGCCGAACTTATGGGCATGGCCTCAGCCCTGCATAACCAACAATCTTAAAACAACAATAAAATCCTAATTCTCACCGACTCCCTTAGTGGACTACAAGCCCTCCAAAACAAAAATACAAAAAAACGACCTAAATTAATAAATCAAATACTTAAAAGCTCCAACGACCTAACAAAAGCAGGTAAACAAATAACCTTCTTGTAGATCCCCGCCCACGTAGGAATTTATGCCAACGAAAGCGCCGATAAAGCAGCTAAATTATCTCTTAAAATACCAGAAATAAGCCTAAACCTACCCATCTCAAAATCAGAAATTAAAAGTGTAAACAAACAAATAATAACAAAAAAATGGCATAATCAATATTAAAACTCAAATAGCCAAATCAAAAACGTTCTCAGAAAACCACTAGCCAAACCTAAAATCCTACACCCCTCTAAAAAAATTGACAGATTAATTACAAAACTCCAAACAAAACACACGAACCTAAATAACCACCTAAAAAAACTTAAAAGACACACCACAGGCAACTGCCCCCACTGCAAACAACCCGAAACCACAGAACATGCACTCATCCTCTGCACCCACTACCAAACACACAGAACCACTCTACAAACCACCCTCAATCTAAATAAGGTTCCTACTCTAGATGAAATACTAAACCCTCAAAATAAACTAGAAAACTTCAAGGCCCTAGGCGTATTCCCAATCAAAACAGACCTAATTAAGCGCATCTAAAAACTAATTAATCTACCAATCCAAAATCCAATAAACATACAAACACCCACCTCACCCGGCCCCCTCATTTCCCTCCTCCACCCACCTCGGCATTTAATCCAAATTTAAAAATCTCCAAAATTCAATATAAGCAACCCTAAAAGCCCCCTCTTGGGTTGCACACAAAATAAAAAACACTAAAAACCACCCCAAACTAATAAATCAAATACTCAATAGCTCAAACAACTTAACTAGGGCAGGTAAACAAATAGAGTTCATCTTTGGAATCTTTGGAAATAAAAAGGCAGATAAAGCAGCAGAATTATCCCGTTAACTCCCAGACATAAGCTTAAACTTACCCAGCTCAAAATCAGAAATCAAAGTCTCACTAAACAAAAAATCAACAAAAAATGGCAAAATACATACCAAAACTTAAATAGCCAAATCAGGAAAGTACTCAAAAATAAACCTAAATAAACCAAAAATACTACACCCATCCAAAAAAATCGACAGAATAATTACTAAACTACAAACAGGCCGCACCAACCTAAATAATCACCGTAAAATAGCTAAACTACACACAACAGGAAACTGCCTACATTGCAAACAACAAGAAACACCAGAACACGTACTCATCCACTGCACACACTACCAAACACACCGAACAACACTACAGACCACACTAAATCTTAAAACCGGACTTACACTAGAATCAATCCTAAATCCATAAAATAAATTAGAAAAATTCAAAGCCTATACCTAATTAAAACAGGACTAATTAGTCCCATTTAAACCCCAAATAAAATAATAAAACCAAAACAACCTAATCTAACAACCACCCAACACACACAGCTCCCTTAGTTTGTCCCCCACCCACTCTTGGCATTCTTTCCAAATCTCAAAATTTCAAAATTACTATATAAGCAACCCCTAAAGCCCCTAATTCATAGTCTTTTTATCGTTCAAATTACTGATAAAACATATTTTAACTTGTTCCTTCTAACCATATTTCCAAACCATTCCAAACCATTCCAAGTCATTCCAAGTCATTCCAAACATTTCCAGTGTTGGAAATATGTTTGGAAATGTTGCCATTCCAATTTTGGATTTTTTGGAAAGATCGATCTTTCCAAGCTTTGGAAAGTTTGGAGTGAGCGATCTTTCCAAAGCATTCCAACGTTCATTCCAAATTGGAATGGACGCTATTTGGTCTTGTGTGTGTACGGGGTGAGTGAGTCAAAATTTATTGTCGCATCAGCATTATTTCAACCATATAGCGACGAGGCCGAGTTAATATATTCACAATTCAGTTAAGTTATTCAGTTCAGCAAAGTTATATTTAAAAACAATATCCTTTGTAATACCTTTTGATCAAACAGCAGATACATGTTCAAGTCTGATGCATACCGGGTCTGTTTGACAATACTGTGTTTCTGTCAAAAGTCAAGTTTATAGTGAAAACACCAACATCATGCCTGGAAACACACAAACCAAAATTGTTCAGGAAGCGGCGCACACACGAGCATCATGTAGGCCTGTCATTTGTTTGTTTGTTGATTAACGCTGCACTCAGTAATATTCCAGCAATATCCCGGTGGTCTGTCAATAATCGAGTTTGGACCAGACAAGCAAGTGATTGACATCAAGAGCATCAATCTACACAATTGGGATTCAATGACACGCATCAACCAATCAGCAAGCCTGACCCCCCGAACTTATTTGTCCCTTCTTGTGACAAGTATAGTCGCCTCTTAGTCTTATGACAAGCATGCTCGCCTCTTATGACAAGCATGCTCGCCTCTTACGCCAAAGCGTGGTTTGTTTTGTTATTATATATCCAATATACTTCATGAATAAAAAAAGGACTCAAATATAATTTAAAGCCATTTGTATTTAGATACTATTTATAATTATATTCAAAATTTCATTCAATAATCATGATATTTCTGCGAAGTGATCAGTAGATCGCAGAACTCACCGCTATTTACAGCAACCAGTCAGATCACTGCTATTGACGCCTTGAAATGAACTTTAGTTGCAAGTGAATGGATACACATATCATAAATGCTGTACCACGACTTGCTAAAAGTCATATTTTAGGCAGTTTGATTATTGAATGTCAACATATCGTTTTCGCAATCAAAATATATGTAGCACGGGAAGTCCAACCGGTGACTGGTCAAATCGTTCCATACGTCAAAAAATATCCTGCATACCATCTGTACCAAAGTGCTACGCTTATGCTTCTTATAGTTTTAAGTATATATGATGGAAACTGCAACTAAAATAACACGATAGTGGAATATATTATTCCTGATCAAAAAATTATTTCAGATACAATTTCTTCCAACGATTTCATCGAAATTCTTTGAAGTTTATCACTGGGTACTTTTTAACTGAATCACCGGTAGATTGGGAGGAAACAGGTGCACAGCTGATTGCTATTTCCGGCTTAGTTTACGAGATAATACACAAATCTCTGCATATACAACAATGCCTTGGAAAGCAGGAAGTATATTTTAAATGGTAAATCATCATGTCTAGTGATGTTTCATATCAATTTTCATACTCAAACTCCATTTCATGGCTCGCAGTTGCTGCAGTCTGCTAACATTAGTGATTTAAACAAGACCTGTGCATCGTGACCAGTTGCGGCAGTCTGCTAACATTTAAACAAGAATCATCAGATGATGACAAATCCCCTCCGGTCCCAAAAAATTTGAAAGAACAAATCTTCTGATAGTTACCTAAGTCCAACTTGATGAGAGAATTTCTATCTAATCTGTCTGTCCGTATACAAGAGTATTATTTATAAGGCTGGCTATCAATACAGATTATAGAGGTCGAAAATCAGTAACTAAGTATTAATCAGTTGTCGATAAATATCGATTAAGTATCTTTGAGTAAGTCTTAGTGGGAACGAAGAAATTCCGAAAAAAATCAACATATTTCACTCCACTGGTGAGTTGTGGCAAATTTATTCAGGGATTACTTTGAGGACATTTGAGATATAACAGAAACAGTAACTTTCCATCTACAGAAATAAACATTATTGACAATCACAAGTCTATATTGGTAAATCACAATAATTTATGTAAGGTACTCTTGATGACATAACTTTCATATCGCTAATCATTAATATTTCAATGATAATTCTGAATATCGACCTTTTTTGCCAGCCCCAGTTATTGAGCTATGACAACAATACCATGGAACTAGGATTCAGAACTGTGTATTTCACATGAAATGGAGTCAAAATAAAACATAGTTAGAACTGAGTGAGCGAGTGAGTGAGTGAGCATGGTTTTTGCGCCGCACTTAGCAATATTCCAGCAATATCACAGTGAGGGACACAAGAAATTGGCTTCACACATTGTACCCATGTCGGGAATTGAACCAGGGTCTTCGGCGTGATGAGCGAACGCTTTAACCACTAGGCTACTCCACCGCTCTACTGTTCTAAGAAACACCAACAGAAACAGTCCATAGAAATCAAACGGATGCATACCATATCAACATGTCAGTTCAGTACTGTTGAAACATGAAGGGTTCTTTTGTATGCTTTGTTGTTTTACGCTACACTCAGCAATATTCCAGCTATATGATGGCGGTCTGTAAATAATCGAGTCTGGATACGATGACATGCATCAACCAAGTCAGCGAGTCTGACCACCTGATCCCACTAGTCACCTCTGACGACAAGCAGAAATATTTCCTGTTGGAACAATATCACTGAAGTTCATGCAAATGGAACAGGGTACAAAATAACTGAGCTGTTAATGAAACCCCTGCAATTGTATTAACTGTAAATAAATAAATGTTACACCATGAACTTGGAAAATACTCAATTTTGACTGGTCAAACAGTGGTATTAAATCCCAATAAACCCCCTCTGAATGAATCAGCTGATTTTATGGCCCCAGCATCAATATTTGTAAAATAGTACTTCTTTTACAGTCATTGTTGGAAATTCAAATAATCATATGTAGAATTATAGGCAACAAAACGCAAAGTTGCAGCTAATACAATACTCAAAGGATGTTTGGCAATGCATTTATTGCAGAAAATGCAATAGAAATCTTCAAATTGAATGTATTTCAAGTTTTGAGGACAACAGAGAGCTTACCATTTGGTGCTTTTCTATATACAAGTGAGAAGCCATACATTCTGCATCACAATGAGCGATATGACGTAATAATAGTGACGTCCATTGAAGAACGAAATCTTTGCAAGGCCTGCTTAGTTTTCTTAAGGGGTGCCCACCTCATGTCATCTTACAGAGTTGCTGTGCTTATTTGCTCTCAATGCCTGTCATAAGTGTGTGTCAAGTATTATTGTGCTAACAAACTACTTCAGCATACAGATCGCTTTATTTTGTTCAAAGGTTGCTGTGATGGGAATCCGTAAATTCTGAGACAACCCACTGAAAACACTAGACTCAAGCCATGCCGCTTCACTCAATATATTTGCGCGTTCAGTTCCATATTCAATTTAGCACGGTTAAATATCCAGGTAACCTAGATCTACATTGAAAACACAGCTTGTTTATCTACTAATTATGATTTGAAACCTTCATAATGAACTATGGTAGGCATTGGTCTTGCAAACAGGAGTTTGTAAACAACATTTCCAATTTCTGTCTATTCATATCTCAAAAAGTTGATGTCGTCAGTTAAGTTTACTTAGGTAGTGATGTGGCAAGCAGTAGATTGATACGGGTCATAATCATAGACTCAAGTCGCATTGACCACCAATATGGTCGCTACTTTGGGGGTTACAGGTTAACATGAATGATTATTATGTTTGTTTGTTATTTAACACTGCACACAACAATATTACAGCTATATGACGGCGGTCTGCAAATAAGTGAGTCTGAACCAGACAATCTAGTGATTGACGTCATGAGCATCGATTTACGCAATTGGAATACAATGACATAGACCCAAGTCAGCGAGCCTGACCATCCGATCCCGACAGTCACCTCTTAAGACAAGCATTGTCGCCTTCTACAACAAGCATGGGTTGCTTAAGACCTATTCTACCACGGACCTTCACGGGTCGACGAATAATTAACGAAATAAGAAAATTGCGTCATCTTATTACATAATGTCTATCTTACATAAGCGGTGATGAAATAATTATTTTTTTTTAATTGGAGATGTAGATTTAAATCTATCTATTGAATTCCCCTTAGTCCCATATTCCAAAAATGATCATAACCAATATATTTGTAAAGTTGATAAGACCAGAACGTGTGGCTTTGAGGATGTATCAACACAGCATGTAAACAGCTCCAGGCTGGGCCAGACACACCTGTGGATGGTTGACTTCATGAGCTACGGTTCACGCCGTAAGATGACACAGACAGTTCATATAGGAGGCGGGGGAGTCCCTCTCGGGCATCTCCTCTCCCCCCACACCCCGGCCCAGTAAGACTATACGGCTGGGACGAGTAACTCGGGTTCCCGGGCCGTTGGGTACTGAGTAGGACCTGGGTACCCACAGGACTCCCCGGACCCGTGGTTAGTCACGTGATGTATTGTTTATTGACAAAAATTACCAAGAACTCTAAGGTTACACTACAAGTCACTAATGTTCGCATTTCTTTCTGACTATGCACCCATTCCTTCTGATTTTTGATATGGTTGAATAAAGATATAACTTGATTCAATTTCAGTGTATGAATGACCAGGTTGTTTAATACATGTATCTAAAAATGTTCCCAATCGGACATTTTGAGACATCTCCTGAGACCTACAGTGGGAACCCGGGTAGGGTCGTGTAATAGGGGTTACCCGGGTAGTAGATTTGGACTCGTCCCAGCCCTAGAAGACTACACACTATTGCTATTGTCTCGGCAAAATCTTCCGTAAGAGTTCCTTTCGTTCCTCCTACCTGTTCTTTTTGATTATATTCCATATGCACTCAACAAGTTTATAACGAAAAACGAACAGGCGGGGGAAACGAAAGCAACTCTTTCCGTCAGTTGTCTGCGAGTGTCGGTAGTTTGATCAACCGTCACTAAACTCCCCATTTAAGCGATGTCATCAGTCACTTTAACGGTAAATCAAGAATCAAGGTTTCAAGGGTCATTAAAAACTCATCCAGTGGCCAAAACAATGAAAGGGCTTCATAATTACCTCGTTTTTCAATGTGTCTGACGTTACATTCGCAAAGCAGCGGCCATGTTTTTTTCACTTTCACACCACGTGCGAGATGTGATGTTCACGTGCTACTTTGGACATTGGCACCGCCCAATTTTAGCGAAGGGGCAGCTTCAGTTTGTTTTAATTAGTATCTTACGTTGAAATCTATTTATACTTTTTTTTTCATTCATAATGTGAGTAAAACTGTATGTATTCCTAATATAAATAACATTCAAGTAGACTATGTTTGTAAAGTAATATATATTTATTCAGATTAATATTAGATCTAGTCTGACTATGATATTGTACTTGTGGAATATATGAAGCTCCACAGCCACTCGATCATCGCAGATTTTCCCGTAACGTCGTCCGTCTTTCTTCCATCACAAAAAATACTGGTCACTCTATCATTATAATCTATTTTCAGAACATTAATTATTTAACTTCAATCGATTTTTTTTTTTTTAAAATCATGAGAAACGCGATGCACCAATGCAAATATTCACACATTCGTACATCAGTTGATAATGTCCCAATTACAACAAGCAAAACGCTTCTGTTTATATATACAATGTGCACTTTTGTAATTTTACATACCACTGCCGCTGGTAATAAGGGAAAATTCAATCAACGTACTTAACATATCTTGATTACCAAACCGCCCGTGAAGAATCCGGGGTAGAATATAACTCCCCGACAGCCCATGCTTGTCGTAAAAGGCGACTAACGGGATCGGGTGGTCAGGCGCTGACTTGGTTGATGAACGTCATCGTATCCCGGTTGAGCGGATCGATGCTGATGATATCAATCACTGGATTGTCTGGTCCAGACTCGAATATTTACAGACCGCCGTCTTATGGCTTGAATATTGGTGAGTGCGGCGTTAAACAACATGAAACTGAAAGTAATTTCCAACACGTCAGGTCAACAGTTACATATCCTATTTATGCCGGGAGGTGATGAAATAAACTGTTTGATTTCAATATCACGTTGTCGTTTTTTGTGGGCTTTTTTTCATTTCCAGAATGTGCGTGTCAGCGTCACTTGTGTTTTGACCACCTCCGTGGTCTAGTGGTAGAACGCCCGCCCGGAGAGCGGAAGGTCCAGGGTTCGATTCCCGACCGCGTCATACAATCAACGTCATACAAAAAGACGTTAAAAGATGGTACTTGTTGTTGCCTTGTCTGGCGCTCGGCATTAAGGGGCTAAAACAAGGACTGGTCGGCTCGGAGTGAGTATACTGTGTCTGAGTGGGGTATTCATGTTAAACTGCGGTAAGGTATCTCAGTAGGCAAGCACTATAAATCGGCATCAGTCCGGACTAGTACAAGCAGCCACACACACATACACGTGCATGCACGTCGCTATGTATATAAGTGTAATAATCTTGGACCGCATTTCACCTCACCTCATTTGTGTTTCGTTATAGAATAACTGCAATGGATATGGTTATGTTCGAATCAACCGATTAGGAGGAAAAGGCGGTAGGATAGACAAGTGGTTCGATCGTCACTCCGAAGGCCGGGGTTGATTTCCCACATTGGTACGAAGCCCATTTCTGATGTCCCCCGCCGGGATATTGCTGGAATATTGCTAAAAGTGTCGTAAGTGTGGCTGATATTGGCATTCAGCGAACTGTAAGTGAGTGAGTGAGTGAGTTGGGTTTTACGCCGCTTTTAACAGTATTCCAGTTACATCGCGGCGTGTCAGCTTAATGTGGGAGGAAAGCCTGAAGTGATGCACGCCTCAGACGTTTACCACTTCGATGAGACCCACGAGCACGGGTATGGTGCTGACAAACCTAGAAACATAATCGGGGCGAACCGGGATTCGAACCCACAATCATAGGTTTCTGGCGTGCCCAAGGGACGCAACTCTGCACAGCGAATCGCGGCGCCCTAGACGACTGGGCCACCCGTGCCCCCTCGAACCGTATGTGTCCTGGCTGGTAGTCGTGACAATGTGTTGACTCATGTCGAGTTTTCGGAAAAATCTCCGAACTACATTTCGTCGGTAGTGTTCATGTTTGCGTGTCATCCGTCATTCCGTTGTCTGTGTCTCGCTGGGAATTGCGAGGCAGGCAGTGTGCGGATCACGTGTGCGGATCACGTGGTCACACTGCGTCATCTGCTTCAGTGTGTACAGGATATTGTGCTCATGCTATCAATCACTGGTCTGTCTTGTCAACACACGATCCGTGATAATGGTGCTTGCGATGTAAAACAATATTCAATCGTTCACGCAAGTGAGAGTGTCAAGTAATCTATATTTATAAAATACACACGTGCTGCATTCCCAGGCCAAACAGGGAATCCAGAAATGATGTGAAGGACCAGTTCTCACTGTACAGACCGCCTCTGTGGTCTAATGGTAGAGCGTCCGCCCGGAGAGCGGAAGATCCGGGTTTCGATCCCCAGCCGCGTCAAACCAAAAGACGTTAAATGATGGTACTTGTTGTTACCCTGTCTGGCGCTCGGCATTAAGGGGCTAAAACAAGGACTGGTCGGCTCGGAGTGAGTATACTGTGTCTGAGTGGGGTATTCATGTTAAACTGCGGCATGGTATCTCAGTGGGCTAGCACTATAAATTGGCATGAGTCCGGACTAGTACAAGCAGCCACACACACATACACGTGCATGCACGTCGCTATACAGGTGCAATAATGTTGGACGCGACGTTAAACCCCATTTCACCTCACCTCACCTCTCGCTGTACAATTTGCCACGTGACGCTGGTGCAGTAACGTGTTCAAACGCGCTTAAAACTATCCATTTGCCAGTTAGATATAAATAAAAGCGACAAAAATAATTCCATAATCATTAGAAATCTCAACTTAAACAGAATCCACGGAACGAATCTGACTATATCATAAGCATGTGTTTATGAATCACTGTCAATAGTGATAATACCAGGCGAAAATGTGAGCGTACCCTGCTCCACCGGTGACACCTGTCGCAAATACACGCAAAGGCAAATCATGTGTTGGTCTGAAAAAATACGGGAACATAATTGATGGCACTAGTTAAAATAAAGAATTGCATCAAACATTATTTTTGTCACTGATCCGTCAAATTTGGATACACATTCGGAATACACACAACAGAGAAACAATGCAATCAGCATGTGACGTCACAGTTGACCTAGTTAGCACTTCACAACGACAGTGAGAGTCCTTGCGGTCAGAGGATAAACCTGTGTCACGCACAAATAAATATATAGAACCGAAAATAGTACTTAACATTTTGATCTGATACACCTTCGGCCTCGCGGTCCACATATGTCCATTCAGCTCGAAAACCCCGTGCAGTCTTCTAATAACAGACTCAAATAACTCATAACACTGACACAATGTGAATAACACGTGATTTCATTCCAGCCATATCCATCTTCCCGAGGCAAGGGAGTTAACTGAAGTCCAGTTTCCACCCTTGCCGAACTAGGCTGGAATTTCTGGGCTTGATCGTAGCGCCACCAGTGACTTCTATTCCCTACTATTGACCAATTATTAGATTCCACCTCTCATGTCACTTGCTTTTGCTTAAAACAACATGGCGGTCAAGTTAAGACGCGATGATTAAGATATACTTTGTAATTTAACGAGTCTTACCCCACGAAGTGCATCAAATCACGTGAGCACCTTCATTAAAAATTTGGAAAATATATGTCATCGCCCAGTCAATCTCATTAAAATCAAATCTGAGTTCTCGCTGTCGCAAACAAAGATCTAAGGACATCCCATTTCGGGTCACGTAAGAACGACATTTTCATCCGACCAATCAAAGCGTCGCTTACCAGATCATGAAAGTGACAGTCAGAATGTGTTTTCTAATCATACAACCTCGAAAACGTTAAACCTCTATCTCTCGCTTCCGTGGGATACACTGCACATGTGAACGAAGGAGGCGTTGCACAGTACGTGGGAAGCTCTGCCATACAAACGCAAACATATAGTAGACATTCCGGAGTGTTCGTTTGTTCAGTTTTCAAAATTTTAATCGAGAACTGTGTCAACATATTTTTCAAGCGTAGTCTGAAATGGAAGTCGAAAGGTTGAAACGAATGCCGTAAAGCTCGAGAAAGCTGCTTTCTCATTGGCTGATATCGACTTCTTGTTATGCGTTTCAGTGGTCGGTCAAAGTTCGCAAAAGATCGTTTAACGTGACCCGTTATGGGATGTCCTCAGATCTTTTTTTAAGCGGCAGCGAGAACTTATTAGATCTGATTTTAATGAGATTGTCGCCAAGTTGACGCTACACACCAATTGCAAATCCTGCAGGCGACCGAAATCTGGACTTTGAAATCCATGTTGTTTACGAACCGCTTGTCGACTTCGTTACGCGATTTTGATTGGACTATGCATAGACTCGTTAGTCAAGCCAAAATATAACTCCATAATTGCAGCCTTGTTCGGCAAGGGTTGAAACTGGACTTTTACAGTCAGTTAACGCCCATGCCTCGGGAAGATGCGTCATATCTGATTCCGTGGACTTGTTGATGAAGTGAAGTGTGCTCCCAGCTCATGGCGGCTACTGGTAGCTGTTCCGTCTGAAGCTTGGCGGGGGCCGCTGAGATCTCTCTGTCACGTTACCGTCACCTGGTGTACACAAACAACAACATTTACAATCTGCTAACCAAATATGACACCGTATACGGCAACTAAAGACACTATAGATACTAGTATTTTGCCTCAAAGTGAGATTGACCAATCAGGGAGCAGAACTACTGACCCCACAGGAGACCGAATACCGTCAGTAACAGCCATCTTGGGTTTTCCAACACCCACCTCACATATTTCACATGAACATTCGGGTACTGAAATTATTTATTTGACACTGTTGTGTGCTTTACTATCATTATTTGTGATGTGCAAGGACATTAAACTACTTTTTTAAGTCACGTTCGTGACTTTATTGATAAAGATTATAGTTAAAATTGTCAACACGGTTTGGCCTCTAAAGTTTGAAGAGTAGTCTCCCTTTGACCCTAAACGTCAACGTACGGTTGTAAGTGTCAAGTTTCCATTTTGACATGACACGCGCGATATTGATATCAGAAAGTGTAAACTTTTCGGCCTAATAAATTCGTTGTGGTGTCTTTAGTTGCCGTATACGTGTCATATTAGGTTAGCAGTAATAAATATTGGGATCCTAATATGACACTGTATATGGCAACTAAAGACACCATAGCTAATAATACGAGCTCACAACGCATACCTCGCAAAGAACACTGAAGAACGGCACTGATGCCCCTACATCAACAATGGTGAAGAAGAAGATTATTTAATGACGGTGTCACACAGTGTACATACGTATAAGATATTACAAAACGTTCATCAATGTAAATTGTCCGGCAAAAAATGTCCTACGAGAAACCGGAATCCAAATATATCCATAATAAAAGCACGTGATTTGTGCTAGTATTTGTATTTGTAAATTGAGTGGATTGTACAATTCCGACCACATCATGAGCATGTGTTTATGAATCACTAGCAAATAGTAATGACACCAGGTGTTGGTGAAAAGGTGAGCGTATCCTGCCCAACCGGTGGCACCCGTCACCAACACATGCAAAGGCAAGTCAATTGTTCTCCCGAAAAAATATGGGAACATTTAGTACAAGTCAAAATACGGAATTGCATCGGACATCATTTTTGTCACTTATGCGTCAAATTTGGAAGTGTTGTAGCTTGCGTTGATGAATAATGTGCTCACAAGGTAACAACTGCTGGTTATTTTAGTGTGTACGACCAGTAAGAAACTGCTGTTGGCGAGCTACAAAGCCACGAGCTATTGTTCTACATACTCACGTGGTGTTGGGTGAACCTTCTCATGCTCGCGCAGGGACGAGATGACCACAACGGACAGGAAGACGGTTATGCCCTGAAACATGTATAATCAGTGCGACACCTGCTCATCGTGTAAGCAATCCATTAAACAGTTTAATCATTGTTTAAAACGATAGCGTCTTCTTGAGGTATCCGGCAATACGGCCTGTGAGGACATATGTTAAATAAGTACGGGTGTGCGCACCGCCAAAAGAAACGCGAATACCACACATGTTGGTTAATATAAGAAAGTCTGACTCATATTCAAGAGATATTAGATTGGTTCGATGCACAAACGAACATACTGGTATGTTGTGTGAACCGATGCTCATGAACACATCACATGTGACGTCATAGAACCTTGAATCGAGATGTACAATTTGTCTCGTGCAGGATTAACGTGTAAAGGTTTGGAAATCACGTACAGCATATCCTGATAAGAATAAAGATACGGTGGTAACACTTGAATGATTGTCACTTTTGCCATTAAGTGGTACACGTTGGAAACATCTCTTCTTAGTGTACATACTTCTCAGTATGTTTCTATGATTCGCGTTTCTTTTGGTGGCGAGTATACAATCCCTACAAATTACTGTTGCAAAATTAAGATAAATCAATGTATAACACATACTGTTCTCGCATCCCGGGCAACGCTCGATTGACTTACAACTTCACATCCCATCATTATTAAGGCATATGTCCACGTGTACAAAACACACATTAAACAGAAAGGTAAATGAATAAAAGGTAAGAAAGTACCAGAAGTAACGTCAGCCGTATATTTAGAACAGTGTTGTCCTTCAGCTGGCGACGACAAAACTAGCAGTTGTCCCTCGGAGTTCTCGGGCACGGGCTGCCCTGTCTTCTAAGGCACCCACATTCTCTGTACAAAGTTGCGCCCCTTGTGCACGACAGAAACCTGTGATCGTGGGTTCGAATCCCGGTTCATTGTTGCAATGTCTGAAGCCCATTTCTGGTGTCCCCGCCGTGATATTGCTGGATAATTGCTAAAGGCGGCGTAAAATGATACTCACTCATTGAGGTTTTTACCTTCACACATCAGCAGTGACGTGTTTACCTGTATTGCACACACCAGCAGTGACGTGTTTACCTGTATTGCACACACCAGCAGTGACGTGTTTACCTGTATTGCACACACCAGGAGTGACGTGTTTACGTGCATTGCACACACCAGCAGTGAAGTGTTTACCTGTATTGGACACCAGCAGTGATGTGTTTACCTGTATTGCACACACCAGGGGTGACGTTTTTACCTGTATTTCACACACCAGCAGTGACGTGTTTACCTGTATTGCACACACCAGCAGTGACGTGTTTACCTGTATTGCACACACCAGCAGTGACGTGTTCACCTGTATTGTACACACCAGCAGTGACGTGTTTACCTGTATTGCACACACCAGCAGTGACGTGTTACATGCACACACCAGCAGTGACGTGTTTACCTGTATTGCACACACCAGCAGTGACGTGTTTACCTGTATTGCACACACCAGGAGTGACGTGTTTACCTGTATTGCACACACCAGCAGTGAAGTGTTTACCTGTATTGCACACACCAGGAGTGACGTGTTTACCTGTATTGCACACACCAGGAGTGACGTGATTACCTGTATTGCACACACCAGCAGTGACGTGTTCACCTGTATTGCACACACCAGGAGTGACGTGTTTACCTGTATTGCACACATCAGCAGTGAAGTGTTTACCTGTATTGCACACACCAGGAGTGACGTGTTTACCTGTATTGCACACACCAGGAGTGACGTGTTTACCTGTATTGCACACACCAGCAGTGACGTGTTTACCTGTATTGCACACACCAGGAGTGAAGTGTTTACCTGTATTGCACACACCAGGAGTGAAGTGTTTACCTGTATTGCACACACCAGGAGTGAAGTGTTTACCTGTATTGCACACACCAGGAGTGAAGTGTTTACCTGTATTGCACACACCAGAATGATGGAGGCGAGCAGGAAGCTGGAGAGTTGCTGCCACTTGTTGTCCGGGTTCTGTTCCAAAGAAACAAAATGCCTCCATGTAAGCGAGACTACACTTCATCTTTAAAACCTGCACTTTAGTTCTTTGAGTGAATTCATCTAAGATATACCTGCACAATTGTATTGTATTGTATGTTCTATCTGTTATGGCCTGATGTAGCTAGTATGACGACTGTGCAATCATTTTACTGCGGAAACAAAGCGACATTGAAGCCGGCTATATGAATCGTTGGAGCATTCCTATGAACATTTATGCAGTGAAATACCAGAATCCGGACAGTACATTTAACAGAAGTCCGTATTAACGATGTGTGACAGTAGAGACGTCATCACCTACAACACCGTGTGCCAGTACAGACGTCATCACCTACATCACCATGTGACAGTACAAACGTCATCACCTACATCACCATGTGACAGTACAAACGTCATCACCTACAACACCGTGTGACAGACAGTACAGACGTCATCACTTACAACACCGTGTGACAGTACAGACGTCATCACCTACAACAGCATCTGACAGTACAGACGTCATCACCTACAACACCGTGTAACAGTACAGACGTCATCACCTACAACACTGTGTGACAGTACAGACGTCATCACCTACAACACTGTGTGACAGTACAGACGTCATCACCTACAAAACTGTGTGACAGTACAGACGTCATCACCTACAACACCGTGTGACAGTACAGACGTCATCACCTACAACATCGTGTGATACAGTAGAGACGTCATCACCTACAACACCGTGTAACAGTAGAGACGTCATCACCTACAACACCATGTGACAGTACAGACGTAATCACCTACAACACTGTGTGACAGTACAGACGTCATCACCTACAACACCATGTGACAGTACAGACGTCATCACCTACAACACCGTGTGACAGTACAGACGTCATCACCTACAACACCGTGTGACAGTACAGACGTCATCACCTACAACACCATGTGACAGTACAGACGTCATCACCTACAACACCGTGTGACAGTACAGACGTCATCATCTACAACACCGTGTGACAGTACAGACGTCATCACCTACAACACCGTGTGACAGTACAGACGTCATCACCTACAACACCGTGTGACAGTACAGACGTCATCACCTACAACACCGTGTGACAGTACAGACGTCATCACCTACAACACTGTGTGACAGTACAGACGTCATCACCTACAACACCATGTGACAGTACAGACGTCATCACCTACAACACCGTGTGACAGTAAGACCTACCTGGAAGGGGGTCGGCATGCGGACGATGCTGTAGACAACGACGACGATGATAAGGATAACCTGTAGCAGGATGTACTGAAACAGAAATGACGTCATCAGTGACACAAGAGAAGTCTCAGCTGTTGCAATCTGGATGGACTTCGGCAATATTTCCGCCACGATCAGCTGTACGCCTCCTGGTTTACGTCCTCAGCAATTCATCATGCTGAAAATCTGTTTGGAAAAACAACAATTCATAAAATAATACTGAAATACATTGATTTCACAGCAGATAGATCTACAATTATCATACACTGTACAATAACTATTAAGTTGCAGGCAAATCTAATGTGTTACCTGCACACACCAGGAGTAACGTGCAAACAGAGGTGATTATCACTCAGACGCCACCCCTTTATGAAATATGAAGAGTCTACCATTAAAGGCGTGGTGGAGGAAGGTCAGATTGGACCCTGAAGGTCAATGATGCCATGCCTCCCCACGAAGCACTTATACGATCTAATGAAATATGGTGTTGCTGTTGTTGTTGTTGTTGTTGTTGTTGTTGTTGCATATCTTATATACAATTTACCAGCAACTGCTATAGACATCTTTCACACGCTATGTAAGTACAATAATCCGGGGGTCGACGTTACACGCCATTTCCCAACTTACCAAGGCCAGGGATATGCGTTTACTCTGTCGGGCGCCGAAGAAGCCAAACAAGCTGACCAGGAGGGTGACCGGTCCGGCGATCAGGAGAAACAGACTGGTGTCCGCGTACAGCTCTCTCGCCCTGGCCACGTCAGCAGCGTCCAGCTTCGTCATGGAGAAGTCGAGGAGGGGCTCCAAGGTGGACATCAACGACCCCATGATGATGAAGTCGACGCTCTTCACCTGCAGCACGGCATCAACCCAGCTATAACCTGTCTGGAAATAATCGAGTCTGGACCAGAGAGTCCAGTGACTGACGTCATGAGCATTGATCTACGCATTTGGGATACGATGACATGCATCAACCAAGTATGTAGATAATTGTTCCTGGACAAGATAATCCAGTGATTGGCACCACGAGCAAGGATCTAGGCAATTGGAATTATTTGACATGCATCATCCTTGTCAGCGAGCCAAACCACCCATTCCCATATTTCAATTATTACGAAAAACAGGCTACTGAAGAATAATTCTAACCCGGATCTTAAGGGAGCTCAAATATGGGAGGTTCATGAATCTCGTGAACACCAAGAAGAAGAGCCTGTCCTCACTCTCTTATGCTTGGTCAACTGGTGAGGAATCTTTTAAGCAATATACCACCACCATAACGACGGGGACATGGTTGAAGACCTTCTTACTATGATAGAACGTCTACTTATTATGGTAGAACGTCTATTCACTATAGTCGAAAATCTACTCATTATGAAAGAAGATCTACTCACTGTCATGGAATATCTCCTCATTATGCTAGAATGTCTACTCGCTATGGTGGAACGTCTACTCACTATGATATAACGTCTACTCACGATGATATAACGTCTACTCACTATGATAGGACGTCTACTCACTATGGCGGAACGTCTGCTCACTATAATATAACGTCTACTCACTATGATAGGACGTTTACTCACTATGATAGGACGTCTACTCACTATGTTGGAGCGTCTACTCACTATGTTGGAGCGTCTACTCACTATGATATAACGTCTACTCACTATGGCGGAACGTCTACTCACTTTTATATAACGTCTACTTACTATGATATAACGTCTACTCACTATGATATAACGTCTACTCACTATGATATAACGTCTACACACTATGATAGAATGTCTACTCACTATGAAAGAAGATCTACTCACTGTGATGGAATATCTATTCATTATGACAGAACGTCTACTCACTAGAACGTCTACCCACTATAATAGGACGTCTACTCACTATGATAGAACGTCTGCTCACTATGATAGAACGTCTACTCACTTTAGTGGAACGTCTACTCACTATGATATAACGTTTACTCACTATGACGGAACGTCTGCTCACTATAATATAACGTCTACTCACTATGATAGGACGTTTACTCACTATGATAGGACGTTTACTCACTATGTTGGAGCGTCTACTCACTATGTTGGAGAGTCTACTCACTATGATATAACGTCTACTCACTATGGCGGAACGTCTACTCACTATGATATAACGTCTAATTACTATGATATAACGTCTACTCACTATGATATAACGTCTACTCACTATGATAAAACATCTACTCACTATGGTGGAACGTCTACTCACTGTGTTATAACGTCTACTCACTATGATATAACGTCTGCTCACTATGATGTAACGTCTGCTCACTATGATATAACGTCTACTCACTATGATATAACGTCTGCTCACTGTGATATAACGTCTACTCACTGTGATATAACGTCTGCTCACTTTGATATAACGTCTACTCACTATGATATAACGTCTACTCACTGTGATATAACGTCTACTCACTATGATATAACTTCTGCTCACTGTGATATAACGTCTACTCACTGTGATATAACGTCTACTCACTATGGTATAACGTCTACTGACTATGATATAACGTCTACTCACTGTGATATAACGTCTACTCACTATGGTATAACGTCTACTCACTATGGTAGAACGTCTACTCACTATGGTGGAACGTCTACTCACTATGGCTATTCCGTTGAGTACCAGGAGAGCCAGGCGACACACATCGGAGAAACTGTCTGCCTCCATGACACCGACGTCCGAAGGATGACTTCACCGCACCCTCTCACCTACATGACTCTCAAAGCTTCTGGTAAATATCAACACTTGTGTTAGTTCAGCCGAGGTTTAGGATCCAAGTCAGATTCACGGACAGTCAAATACAGCTGACGTCACGGCAGAACATATATCGGCCTGAAATAGAAGCCAAATCTCCAATGGCAATCTCCCCTGTCACACACGGCGCACGCACGAGCATGATAACGATACTTTCACCGTTCCACAACGTCATCGTATAAATAGATCCTCAAAGTGACATATGAAGGTAATATGTGTTATCGAAGTAATTAATAGATATTAATAGATACTCATATAAGAATATAGTTAGATAATACCCGCTGTGTTTACAAAGCGTTGACCCTTGTGCGCTGGTTATGGGGATATACAGTTGACTATATATTGCGTGCTTAGCGTGAAGATAACGGTTAATCCTTGTAATACGTGCAGCGTGGAGAGTCTTGCTGTCGCTCAAGGCCCCTCTCACTCCCCATTCTCTAGTTGCTAGGACTGACAGTTATCCACACACGTGACAATCACTCGACACCTCGACAGATTGCAGATTACGCATTACGTCAGAACAAATACAACGTGTCTCTGTGGTTCCAGGATGAGGGTTCGAATCCACTGGTTCATCCTAGTTTGTCACCACAACACCACCCTACCACCACACCACCACACCACCACACCACCCCACCACCACACCACCACCACACCACACCACCACCACACCACCACCACACCACCACCACACCACCACCACACCACCACCACACCACCACCACCACACCACCACACCACCACACCACCACACCACCACCACACCACCACCACACCACCACCACACCACCACCACACCACCACACCACCCCACCACCACACCACCACCACACCACCACACCACCACACCACCCCACCACCACACCACCACCACACCACCACCACACCACCACCACACCACCACCACACCACCACCACACCACCGCACCACCACCCCATCCCACCTCCCCACCCCACCACCACACAACCACACCACCTCATAGGCTTCAACACGTCACGATGCAGTGTTCTAAGAGGAACCCATCTGTCCTCATCATAATTATCGTAAAAATGCCTGAGACAATTACCATATTCAGATATTAAAAAATGTTTGGAATATTCGAACCACAAGTTTTGTTTTGTTTTTTTGTTGTTTAACGCCACACTCAGCAATATTCCAGCTATTTGACGGCGGTCTGTGATTAATCAAGGCTGGACCAAACAATTTAGTGACTGACATCATGAGCATCAATCCACAGAAAGGATATTCTAGGGGGAAAACGGCCGAGATGATAACTGTAATTTGGACAGCTCATGCATCAATCTGAGCTGTCAAGTTTACGACCTTTAACTCGACAAGTCAAATCGTCTGCACGCGGGGAGTCTACGATACCCCGATAACCCAGTTGGACAATGTCATTCATCGTAATATATTACATGCCCGCAAGACAGAAACCAAGTCAGCGAGCATAACCACCCGACCCCGTTAGTCGCCTCTTACGACAAGCATAGTCGCCACGTGCATGAATGAAACGTTAAACCGTTAAACACGTTAAACCTCTATCTTGACTTGCCTTGCTGTCGACCACCTGAGCTGAAGCAATGATAAAAGAATAAAGATATCTAGACTTGAATAGGAAGCACAGCGACGGAGGGGGGGTGGGGTGGGGTGGGGGTGGGGTGTGGGGTGTTTGGGGGGTGGGGGGGTGGGGGGGGGGGGGGTTGTGGGGGGCATACGCCTTTGATGTATGGTGAAATATTTCCATTGGTGGGAAGACTTTAATTATGTTCTTGTGGACCAGGGCAGCGAGGGAATGTAGATACCCTGCTGCAGGCGATACTGTCTATAATCTCTATATATCTACTGCCCGCTGTCAGACGGGGGTTTGCATTGTCACGGAGTATACGATTTAGCTTTTGCTTATCAACTCTGTAGGAGAGATATTGATTGATAAAATATTGGCATAACTGCGTATTGGGCTTAAAGGGACCTATAACAGTTACTTAAACGTATTGCCGTTCCGTGGTCAATATAAGCCATGAGTCTACAACACGCCTGGTCAGGAGTCGGTCATCTAAGCTTGGGAGAGATTGGTCCATCGGCCGTTACTATAATGATACGGCATGCTCACAACCCTGTTATGACTCCGGGCATTGGATCAATGTGCACTCAACAATCATGTTCAACTCCCTGGGGAGTATACAACCCATGCTGCCCACAGGTGCTAGAAGGTTAACAACCACGTTGTCGTGTCATCCTACCGGGTACCCATCCACTGCTGTGTGAACAGAGGCACATGTCGAATGAAGTCACCTGCCCAAGAAGACACCACACGCGTTACGTGTGCTTCAGTGTGGAAGTCCGAAGCTCAGCTGCCGAAACGTGGTCATCCAACCAAGGACTCTCCGCGATCGACGTTGCTTAACTTCACCTGATTTGTGACCTGTGTGCTGTGCATAGGACCACGTGCCACCACTTCGTGTGAATGTAGTACAAGATGTGTGAATGTAGTACAAGATGTGTGAATGTAGTACAAGATGTGGTGTTGTAGCAACATAGCTGCGTGTCGAGCAGGAGGTGTAGGATAATATTATGTACGCTGTGTCGTACAGTTGGTGTAGGAATAAAGGACTATATCATCTATCATGTGTCGTGCAGTAGGTGTGGGATTATAGGACTATAGCATTTATCTTGTGTCGTGCAGTAGGTGTGGGATTATAGGACAATAGCATCTATCTTGTGTCGTGAAGTAGGTGTGGGATTATAGGACTATAGCATCTATCTTGTGTCGTGCAGTAGGTGTGGGATTATAGGACTATAGCATCTATCTTGTGTCGTGCAGTAGGTGTGGGATTATAGGACTATAGCATCTGTCTTGTGTCGTGCAGTAGGTGTGAGATTATAGGACTATATCATCTATCTTGTGTCGTGCAGTAGGTGTGGGATTATAGGACTATAGCATCTATCTTGTGTCGTGCAGTAGGTGTGGGATTATAGGACTATAGCATCTATCTTGTGTCGTGCAGTAGGTGTGGGATTATAGGACTATAGCATCTGTCTTGTGTCGTGCAGTAGGTGTGAGATTATAGGACTATAGCATCTATCTTGTGTCGTGCAGTAGGTGTGGGATTATAGGACTATAGCATCTATCTTGTGTCGTGCAGTAGGTGTGGAATTATAGGACTATAGCATCTATCTTGTGTCGTGAAGTAGGTGTGGGATTATAGGACTATAGCATCTATCTTGTGTCGTGCAGTAGGTGTGAGATTATAGGACTATAGCATCTGTCTTGTGTCGTGCAGTAGGTGTGGAATTATGGACTACAGCATCTATCTTGTGTCGTGCAGTAGCACGTGAAAAAACACTTTTGCCACTATAGTGCTGTGCACATGATTTTGATCGATTCACCTGCACAAAAACGGGTGTTATCTGATGACAATACGTGGCCATTACTGTTTAAATACACAATAAGGGCCCACAATGATAACTGGTCAAAATGTTAAAATTTTAGGATTGTGAAGTTTTTAATTTGGTTCAGTATATATATTGACTTTCTTTTAACAATAAATTTACTAAAAATCTACCTGTGCGTTTTCTTTTTTTTTTGAAGAGTGTCCTTCAGTGTGCAAGAACGAGTTTTCTGAGGTTGAGAAAGGTGATATTTTCATTGCAGTGAACATAACAGCAAAATAACGGTACGGTAAAATGTGAGCCATAATTCTTGGGAACAATCAACGCAAATAGCTAGCCGATTGTTGATGCGGCGTTAAACAATAATCACTCAATCACTCAAAAGAAATAGATATGTTCCCTGAAAACGGGAAAACACAGTTGGAAAAATGCTAGTTAGAAATGAAACCCGAAGACATGAAAGTTGTGGAACCGAAGCCAGTGGGGATAAAAAAAACAGGCGAGCGAGCCTGCACGTTTGCTGTTTCATTCCTTCTCGGCCTTCGGTTTCAAAGGGTAGTTTGGACAATGAATATGCATGAATGTCGCTAAATGTCCTGTGCATGACGATACACGTGAGCAGAAAGGGAATTCCCTCGACGGTTATATACGGATTCCCCGACATTCCGTACTAATAAAAGTAGTCCGCCTCGGTGGGCATGGCTTAAGTCTGTACATTCATTGGGAAAGGAATGCAATAACATGTGAACAATTTAGCTAATCGGATGCAGGAATTTCAATGAACACAGCAAAAATTTAATAATTATCCTATAGACGGGACGAGAGTAATAATACACTGAATACCGCAACAAACTATCGATACCCAATGTGAATTATAACATGTGAGTGAACGCTCAATGGCCCAGTCATTTATCGGAAGCCCTGGTCTCCCACACTCCCACTCAATTGTCAAACAGAACTGGCAACCTGGTGAAGGGAAGCGATTAAATTGATGACCTAATGGGAACGTTTCAGCTTGCATAATAGTGGTTTTTTAAACAAGAACCTTCACAGAAAGGTTAATGAACCTTGATGGCAAAGGTTTCAGTATAAGTGAAATTATAGTAAACTCAATATCTAAAATGTTGGAAACGTATCATCATTTTAATTTAGTACCGAGAATATGAGCATAAACTATTCAAATACATACCTTTGATATCCTGAATGATACATAACTTTCTAAGGCTTGAAAACATTTGCAAATTATATATTTACAAATGTTCCCCACCTTAGGAAACGTTCATATTTCAAACCCTAGTACACTTAGAAAGGACTGGGAAAGCTCAGCACCTATTACAATAAAAAGGAATGCATTCGAATACTCTATGATCAAGTATTTACTGGGGTATCAACTTTTTATTTAATGCCTTGGAAATGTCAGAAAATCCGGTCAGAGCATTCAGGACAATGGTGCTTGTGCATACAACAATACACGGTGATCATATGTCTCAAAGTTGAAGCTCCATATCAAATAAAAGCCCAAAGTTAAAACACCACATAAAGCCGGTCACAGCATACATTTCCTGTTGTATTTGCGTTTGTTTCAATGGTGTAAAATCCGGCTTTTAGAAACATGTAATGTGTTTCAAGATAGA
Source organism: Haliotis cracherodii (assembly GCF_022045235.1). Taxonomy (NCBI): domain Eukaryota; kingdom Metazoa; phylum Mollusca; class Gastropoda; order Lepetellida; family Haliotidae; genus Haliotis; species Haliotis cracherodii. The sequence goes on from NW_027266267.1 coordinate 2,541,008, forward strand.
GAGCAAACTTGTTACGATTCAAGATATGCATATTAAATACTAATCACAAATAATCAAGTCTAATCGAGTTATGCAGATTCGCGTATCATTCAGTTATGTGTTAGAAATATTACATTGACAATTATCTGGTCATCTCCATTTTATTTAATAACAGTAACTCCAACGTATGTTTCTTGACGTCCCCTGAGGCGGTCGGGTAGCCTGGTGGCTCGTCACGCCGAAGATCCGGGTTCGATTCCCGAACTGGGTATAATGTATGGAGCCCATTTCTGGTGTCCCCCGTCGTGATATTGCTGGAATATTGCTAAAAGCGGCGTAAAACCATACTCACTCACTCACTTGACATCCCCCACTGTGTGGAATTCGATGCTGAGTGAAAAGACGATTTAAAGGGCATGTCATTTTTTGTACTAATACAGTTAATCTATAAATTCCAAAACGATATTTACTCTGGTAAAGGATGTTTTTTTATTGCAGATACTGGGGTAATAAAAGCACAACAGAGATACTTCCCCATGCCACTCTGCAGTACCGTCAAAAGAACCACCAAACTGAAGCACTTGTAAATCATCCTCTCCATAGTCTGTTCCTGGTTCCTATCACAACAAAGGATGAAGATCCTAAATGTCTATAGAGATGGCTGGCGGGAAAATCATTCCGCATCTGAGGGAGAGAACATCCCGTCACTGATAAGGCCTACATATACATGTACAGCAAGATTTTACATCCTTGTTTTACAGGATCCTTGTTTTGTTAGTGAGAATATATCAGAAAGAATGTTTCAAAGTTCATGTTTGTGTCAGATGGCTTCAAGGAAGTTCTTTTTCATCCCTGCGAGTGAGTGTTTTGACGACGCAGTCAACAACGTTCAAGCCAGATCAGGAATCGAATCGTAAAAGTGTGACAGAAGTATTCCTGTTGTGGTAGTTCTCTTGCACTCCTGCATTTTGTTCAACATGTTATAAGAAGATGGTCACTGAGAGGGGTCCTTGCCTTATCACTCCAAGAAGTCCACACAATATCGCGCGACAAAGCGATATTACGAAACACAATGACAAAACAAAAGAATTAGACGATGCAGCGATAGTACGACACGACAAGTTGATAGCGTGACACGACATAGGGATAGAACGACATGTAATGGTGATAACATGACATGTTATCACGATGAATTCGAAGCAAAAAGCCATAAAGCGATATGGTCATGCGATACGATGATACGGCAAAAGAACAACATGGTAACAGAGTAATATTTTCATATGACAATATGATGGTATGACAACAGACCGATATTGTGTAATTGCGTTATGACATTGTGACGACATGACAACACTTTTAACTGAAACTGAGGCTGATTGGCCAATTGCAAATGCAAGGAGCATAATATTATGGAAATGACCCAAAGTAGTGGCAGAGCGACATCATTACCCAAACCATAACAATATATGTAGTAGCATCTAGTTGTCGGGGTGGTTAACACACAACAAACGGCTACAGGGTGTGAGCTGATGGCTGTTTATTCTCTCAGAAGAGAAAGGCGAATAAATACGGCCTGCAACAATGTATAAATAATAAGACATACTGCATACAAGACATAGAACATTGAAATTGTTATAATATACATAATGGCCTTAAATCTAATGGACATTCAATTATATGAACTTAAAATAGCGAGAAACCTATGTTACTCATGTAGGAGGTAACCTGCACAATGATATATATATCATATCTGCTTATGACCCTATAATCAGTTTAAACTAAACATAAACCATGTCTACTGTCATAACACTAGACAAGTATAATACTACATGATAATTAAAAAGATATACGTCAGCATATATATAGATACATACATTTATACATTCATGAATAACACATAAACAATACATTGATGAAACTTGTGCCGTGTCACCAAGGCTTCCACGATTGTAATAGTTGCATCTGCATTGACAAAGTATAAACTAATGCAGATACTATTTACACTATAATTATACACAACACATAAGTAAAATAGGTATTTAAAATAAGGATTGTTCAAATTACTTAAATAATGCACTTTCACACATATGCATACATTCTTATACACAATTAACACGATTACCTTAATGTGATATGAGGTATAGAATTACTACAGTTTATTTAGGGTTTAGTTTTATTTAGTTAATGTTCAAGTTAAGATGATAATAGCCTAGGATAAATTAGCTATTTATCAATTAAAGAAACTGCTTTATAATACTTTATCATATAAAATAATCGTAACCAGAATACACTGAACTGTGGATTCAATACACAACCTGATTAGCAATAAAACAAGCACAACTTATTTCTAACTTTAAGAATTAGAAATACACAAATACATAAAAAGTATCACACAAGAAAAATACTACGACTAACCCTCTAACTGACCGTACTGAATATGATCTTTTGTATATTTCCATGTCCCATTCCAAATAAATAACGCACATTAAATTCTTCACTATAAATTGGAAACATCTTTAGTAATTATTATTATTTTGTTATTTTGTACTTGACAAATATTCACACGCCTTTCTGTGCGGCAATTCACATTTATGCACAAATGTCACAGTGTCTGTGCGATATTTCTTTTAACAAATTATGTTATAATTAGATCAATAATTGAAATCAAGGATGTGTTTCTACATCACATTGTGGTCACAATAGTGTATAGAATGTAATGGAATCGGTCATATTACAAAAGTAAAAGCGGTAACTCGAGGGGTCTCTGAAATATTTCGGATTGTGGCCGTTAAATAAAAGAGCCCCGACACATTATGCATTCCATTTAGATTTTGTTTTGTTTGTAACTGTAAACAATTTTCCGTATTCTGTTGTTTGTGGCCCAATTTAACGTGTGGTCTCCTCCAATCACACGATGTGAATAGAAATGCAAAACATGTATCCTCACTAATTTATCTAATGTAACTGTGCTGAAGGGAATCCTTGTAATTCACACATGAGTAGATGTGAGAAATCATATTTATATAATTTCAAAACAATGATTTCACTTGCCTCTGCATTTAGACAAGCTCTTTCCATTTCTTTTAATTAGTTCGATGGGTTAATTGTATATGGTTTGCCAGAAGATTGAGGCGAAAATTACACAAGATGAAAGTGTTTTATAATTCTTCTTTACAAAGTTACGGGGAAGTACACAGGTACATCGGACATAAAATATACATTACTCAGAATGAAACGCGGGGTGTTGTATATCAGACATGTTATATACATCATTATAAATGAAAGACGCAGGGGAGTATGTATATCGGATATAAACTATACGTCACTCAGAACGATAGATAACGATAGACGGTTTGTATCAGATGTATTATATTATACATACTTCAGAATGCTGTAGATGCAGACCAATGTGAGCTTTGAAACATGCTAAGAAGTATCCAAGCTGGATATTGACGATTGTTTCAGAATGGCATTCTACCCACATATACAAGTTAGTGATAACCTCAAATACCTCCTTAACTTAACCCTATCACATATACATGATGCAGGTAATGCAAGCTCAGAAGTTTGGTGTGCAAATTTATAATAAATGTATAAATATAAATGTATAACTAACAGATATAAGCGGTAAGACGGATATGACTCCTCATGCATGCATGCATGCACCGGTAAACCAGACCTAACAGAAAGGAGTATATAGTTACTCCATAGTGTTTTAGGAACCAGGCAGCTTCAATTTGAAATAAAGGAAAGATATATTGAAGCAAGTCGAAATTATATATTTATATATCTAGCCTAAAATCACGATGATCCATCGACAGTGCATTGTGTATGTCTATGTTGGGCATTGCTTAAAATATACCCACCGCTTCGCTTGTCATGTTAGGCGACAATCGATGGTTGGTTGGTTGGTTGTTTAACGCCGCACTGAGCAATATTCCAGCTATATGACGGCGGTCTGTAAATAATCGAGTCTGGACCAGACAACACGGACAATCCAGTGATAGACATCATGAGCATCGATCCATGCATTTAGGATACGATGACATGCATCAACCAAGTCAGTGAGCCAGACCACCCGATCCCGTTAGTTGCCTTTTACGAAAAGCATAGTCGCCTTTTAGGGCAAGCATGGATTGCTGACAAGACCTATTTTACCCCGGGTCTTCACGGGCACCACAATCGATGGACCGGGTGGGCATGCTTGTATAGTGACTTCGTTAATTGTGTGTCATGTACCCCGATATCAATACATGTAAATAAACGATTGGTTTAAGTATGAACAACGTCCCACGCCGACATGTACGATGTCTCGCAATCAACCAAATAACGAACCTGACTACCCGAGGCTCGTTAGTCGCCTCTCATTATACGATTCTAAGCCGGACTCCCCATCCGATCAAGGGATTGTTACCTGCATGGTCAGCTTTGCTGTTACTGGTTCTTGCAGTAAAATGTTGGTCCACATGGGCAGAGAGCAAAATAGTGATTGATATTATAAGCAAACATCCAGCACGTCGGAGGACGCTGAACCTCCGATCCATGAAGTCACCTAGTAAGACAATTAAAATTAAGCATGTGTTGCTGGGGACCCCTTCTACACGAAATCAACTGCCTTAGTGGTCTAGTGGATAGACGTCTGCAGAAGGAGTGAGTAAGTGGGTGAATATGTATTTACACTGCTTGTAGCAGCATTCCTGGAGTATCATGACGTGACGAGCGAACGCTTTGACCAATAGGCTAACCAATCGCACCCCTGACAGCGGAAGGTAAAATACACAGAATAAGATAGTACCCGTGCTTGGCGATTGGCATTACATGGATAAACGTGGATAAACACAGTACATATTCTGTTTTACAAAACTCATGTAAGAATCCATGTATTACCTTCACCCTCACTGGGTAAATACAAGAATTTCTGAATTCTGACACTCCTTGTGTAACACACTTACTGGTATAATATTCCCTATAAAAGTACCAATCATGGCCTCCCTCAATATTTGCTAAGTTTGTGGTCCTAATCACTTTCAAAAGCTAGAATTAATTATAAATATTCAACAGTTAATAATTTTTAAAGGTGTTATGCCGTTTCTGCACGGTTTGATTACAGTAACACAAGGGTAAATATCTAATCAATAATTAATAAAAATCAGCTACAAGTATTCCATTATTTGTACATGTGAAAGGGCTATCCCATTTCTGGTCAAAGGGACATGAGTGATAATATAGTAAAAGGTCTCTTATAAATAGCAGTATTGACCCATTACATTAAGATTCTGCTCATAAGTGCGAAATATTATTTACTATCATCAACCAACAAGAAATCTTAAGATTCCATTAATTGTAGATTTTAAAGGCATTATCCCACTTCTGGTCAAGTTGATACGAGTTATAATATAGTCAAAAATCTCTTAAAATTAGAAATATTGACCCATTACATTGATTCTGTCCACAAGAGCAAAATATTATTTACTATCATCAACCGACAAGAAAACTTAAGATTCCATTAATTGTAGATTTTAAAGGCATTATCCCACTTCTGGTCAAGGTGATACGAGTCATAATATAGTCAAAACATTCTCTTAAATTAGAAATACTGACCCATTACATTTAGACCTTTGTTCATAGGTTTGAAATGTTATTTACTAACATCAACCGACAAGAAATCTTAAGATTCCATTAATTGTAGATTTTAAAGGCATTATCCCACTTCTGGTCAAGTTGATACGAGTTATGATATAGTCAAAAATCTCTTAAAATTAGAAATATTGACCCATTACATTGATTCTGTCCACAAGAGCAAAATATTATTTACTATCATCAACCGACAAGAAATCTTAAGATTCCATTAATTGTAGATTTTAAAGGCATTATCCCACTTCTGGTCAAGGTGATATGAATCATAAAATAGTCAAAAATCTCTTACAATTAGAAATATTGACCAATTGCATTCACATTCTGCTCACAAGTGTGAACTATTATTTACTTTCTGCAGCCAACAAGAAATCTTAAGATTCCATTAACTGAAGATTTTAAAGGCATTATCCCATTTCTGGTCAAGGTGATACGAGTCATAATATAGTAAAAAATCTCTTAAAATAAGAAATATTGACCCATTGCATTCAGATTCTGCTCACAAGAATTTACTATCAGTAGTCTTGAAGAAATCTTAAGATTCCATTAATTGTAGATTTTAAAGGCATTATTCCATTTTTGGTCGAGGCAATATGAATCTTAATATAGTCAAAAATCTTGTAAAATTAACAGTATTAACCCATTGCATTCACATTCTGCTCACAAGTGCGAAATGTTATTTATTATCATCAGCCGAGAACAAATCTTAATAAAGGTGTTATTCTATTTATGGTTGAGCGAGTAAGTGACTATGGTTTTATGCTGCTTTTAGCAATATTCCAGCAATATCATTTGGGGACACCAGAAATGGGCTTCACTCATTGTACCCATATTGGGAATCAACCCCTGGTCTTCGGCGTCACAAGCCAATGTTTTAACCACTAGGCTACCCGATCCCTCCCACTTATGGTTGAGGTGATATGAGTGATAAATAGAGGTTATCACGCGAGTGTGTTTTGGGATGGTAAATATCCTGTATTAGGAATAAACATTGTATTTAGCAAGCCTTGGCTTGTTAGATACATAGTAATTGATATTTCTCCAGATTCCCGATGGTTAATTCTGACTTGATCGCCGAATGACAAGGGCGATGCCATGTTTGTTTATAAACAGTGAAAGTAGTCCCAACTTGAACTTTGATATTTGCATCTCTATCCGCATATGACCCCAACGGATATTGTTTTTATCCATTGGCTTTATCCTGCCGAGAAACCTGCCCATTATATGATAATACAGTATACAATCTCATAAAATTAGAAATATTGACCTATTACATTCAGATTCTGTCCACAAGTTTGAAATGTTATTTACTATCATCAGGTGAAAGAAAATCTTAAGATTCCATTAACTGTACATTTTACAGGTGTTCTCCCTTTTTCTGGTCGAGGCCATATAAGTAATAATATATACTGAACAACAAAAGTTCCTGTGACATTAAATAAGATTTAATGCAAAGTTATGTTTTTTTACCAAATCTGAAACAATTTCCGTTTGCAACAGATAAAAGACTCCTGTAAATGTTCAAATGGTTTAATTTGTCATACTAAATGTTTCTGAATCAGCTCCAAGTCATATGGTCTATGGCGAATGTGGTGGATACCCATAATATATTTGTTCATATTTACGTTTACTCAGATACTGGCTCAAAATAACAGAGATGTCGCAGGAACGAATCCCAAGAAAATGCTACGAAATGCTTGTCCATCGTGATAGTGTTGGTTACGTAACCTGGGCATCAAACATTAAGCATTTACTCTTCTCTCACGGATTTGGATATGTTTGGCTAAATCAAAGCGTTGGAGACAAAATGTATTTTCTTAGCTCTTTTAAGCAGGTAGCAATTGATATGTTTACTCAAAACTGGAGGTCGTCACTAGATAACAGTACACGCTACGACGTCTATAAAACCTTTAAATATTGTCTAACACCAGAGGTTTACCTGCACACTATACCAGAGAGAAAAATTAGAGACACATTTATTAAACTCAGGCTAGGGTTTGATGTGCAACAGGGGTCGCTTCTCCTCTATTCCTTAGGATATGCGTTTTTGTCCATTCTGCGAAAACCATATTGAAAACGAATTACACTTTTTGTTTATATGTCCAATTTACGACAACCTAAGATTGAAATATATGCCTGATATCACTAAGAACCACTATTCCATGAACAAAATATTATCTTTTAATGGTATCCCTAGTAAAAAATTAACTAAGATATTACAATACATCTATCAAAGTCTACGAGTGCGTAGTAAATTACTTAGTAAATCCGATATGTCCAGAAATAATTAGTTGTTTTTGAAACTTTCGCATCTAGATCAGGAGTATCTACATTTCATTTTTGTCTGTTTGTTTCTACTAGAAATGCATATATATTTAAATTGTCAAACTGTCTTGACATGATGAGTATATTACTGATAGATCCTTTTGTATTGAACGTCGTGCTATGGCTGAAAGCCTTTACGACGTAAAACTTCATATTTCCATTCCATTCCTTTTGTATTTTATACAACTACTGCTGCCACTGTGGTTATTACCACTGTTATTACAATACCTCTATTACATGTCAAGCATCATATTAGTTATCCAATAATTATATAATGCGCTGTACAGCTGTAAATGATATTGTTTATCTGTATGTGTATATGGGCGAATGGCCCTTCATACAATAAAGATTGATTGATTGACTTCAGAAAATGCGGGATTTCATAAAAAAAACATGAACATGCCAAAATGTCAATTTACACATGAATAGTGTGTGTGTCCACCTCTGGCTGCAATGCAAGCAACGCGTCTTCGTCTCATGGAATAAACCAGGCGTCGCACAAAGTCCTGTGGGATATCTGTCCATATCTGCTGGAGCATGTTTGAAGTTCCTTCTGTGTCTGTGGAACATGTGGTTGACGTCGAAGGCGTCGATCCATCTCATCCCATATGTGCTTGATTGGTGAGAGATCAGGGGAGCGAGCCGGCCAGGGGATGACAATTACGTTGGTTTGTTGAAGAGAATCCTGAACAAGTCGAACAATATGAGACCGGGTATTGTCATGTTGAAAGGTAATGCCTGGGCCATGACGACGACAAAACGGTAGAACAACAGGGCCAGTGATCTCGGCGCGGTAGCGCTGTCCATTGAGATTTCCCTCTACCAGTATCAAAAAGGTCCTCTGTCTTGCTGTAATCCCACCCCATACCATAACGCTGCCGCCCCCGAACCAATCTTCTTCCATAAAACAACGATTGAAGTAACATTCACCTCGACGTAGGTACACACGAATCCGTCCATCGCTTTGGCTGAGGTGAAAACGAGACTCGTCAGTGAATAGAACTTGTCCCCACTGCATGGCCGTCCAGCGTAGACGCTGTCTGCCCCACTGTAGACGTGCTTGACGGTGGTTTCCTGTCAAAATTGGACGTCTGGCGGGTCTTCTGGCGACAATCCCTGCACATCTGAGGTGGTGACGTACGGTTTGTGAAGATATTCGTCAAAGGCCAGGGATGCTTCTTGCAGTCACTGTTGCTGGCTGGAATCGATTTCGTGGGTGTGTTGTTCGAATCAAGTTGTCTTGACGATTATTGGTTACGCATGGCCTGCCACTCTGAGGATGGTCTCTGACTGCATTCGCCTGTTGCCAATGTTGCCATAAACACCAAATTGCTCACAGGCGCTCATTTTCGGACAAGCGTGGCATTTCGAAATGTGGAATAATTGCGTAATTATGTTATTTTTCTGAGTAGTTGTTGTCAGAACGATGCTAAACAATGCACATGGAATCCAGTTAACACACATGTTTTTATACCCATTCTTGGGTAGTGAAATGCATGGGGCTTGCATAAAAGTCAACTTGTGCATCGAATGCATGCTTTTCTGTAGCAGTTGCGTTTTTGTGACTAGATTCCATACATGTACTACAATATTGAAAACCAAACTTTACTTGTTTGAAAAATACACTAAAATATTGGTGTCACAGGAACTTTTGTTGTTGAGTATAGTACCTGGCAAATGAAACAAGAACAAAGAAGTACTGCTTATTACCATAGTTAATGTATAGAGATATACTGGAATGTTGAGGTAAAATGTACATATTGATAATCTATGTCAGGCAGAATAGTTTCTTTTTGTCTTTGCTTCAGGAGTTCAGACATGGTGCACAAAGTATTAGTAAGAATTAGTCTTCAGGCGATTCATATGTCCTGTGATGAAAATATGAGGGCTATATTGAATTTTACTTATCGCGTACATGACGACACTTTCAAAGACAAGTTAGCAGGGGTTACTTTGATCAGAAACATTATTCTTCAAGGTCAAATTGTTGGTTCTCAAACTCGCTCCAAGACAGCATTGCTACCTTTTATTGGTGAATTCTCACACAATTTATTTGGTGCCGCCCTGACAGTGACGTGAACATAATACGACAACATATCAATATCTTATCAAACAGAATGAGAGCTGAAGAAGCAGCTTTTAATGTGTCACAGGATTACATGGGTTCGTACATATCTAAGGCTAATGACAGAATGGATGGTTTGAAGCAAGGTATAATTCAAATAATTCCAGTAAAGTAAAATTATTTTTTTCTGCTACAACATTAACAATATGAGATAATGACCTTGCTTAAATTTACACTGAGGTTCTCACACCCTTCATAGAGATAGTTCCTCCTTGGAATTCAAGTATCAACAATCTCCTGAGCAGTAAGAGATCTGAACAGACAACTAGTCAGTAGTAATTAGGGAATCATCTTGTGACATGTTTATGGCTAGTGTGTCAGGTCAGTGCTAGCAGTAGCTCGCCTGTATTCAGTTGTTTGAGCCCTCAACAGACCAATGAACCCTTCAGTATAAAGTATCAATTTCCACTTTCCCCAGTTTGGCTTTAGCAAGTCTAGAAATAGACAAATACACATTTCCATGGAAGGTGGTAATACATCAATCTATACAGATGTTCACAGGTCATAATCAACCTAGGACATTTTATACACAATATCATCATACAATCTACACTTAATGGAATGTTAAGATTTCTTCTTGGCTGATGATAGCAAATCACATTTCAAACTTGTGAGCAGAACCTGAGTGCTGTGGGTCAATATTTCTAATTTTAAGAGATTTTTTGTTATTTTATTACTCATATCCCCTCGACCAGAAATGGGATAACACCTATAAATCTACAGTTAACGGAATCTGAAGATTTTCTTTTGGCTGCGGATAGTAAATCCCATTTCTAGCTTGTGAGCAGATTCTGAATGCTATGGGTCAATATTTCTAAGTTTAAGAGATTTTCTGCTATATTAATACTCATATGACCTTGACCAGAAATGGGATAACACCTATAAAATCTACAATTAATGGAATCTTAAGATTACTTCTTGGCTGATGATAGTAAATCACATTTCAAACCTGTGAGCAAAGCCTGAAGGCTATGAGTCAAGATTTCTAATTTTAAGATATTTTTTTACTAAAATTTATATTATCATTCATATAACCTTGACCAGAAATGGGATAAAACCTACAAACTCGACAAATAATAGAATCTTAAGATTTTCTTTTGGCTGATGATAGTAAATCATATTTCAAACTTATGAGCAGATTTTGAGTGCTTTGGGTCAATATTTCTAATTTTAAGAGATTTTTGACTATATCCTTACTTATCTTGCCTTGACCAGAAATGGGATAACACCTTTAAACTCTACAATTAAGGTAATCTTAAGATTTTCTTTTGGCTACTGATGGTAAATCACATTTCTAATTTGTGAGCAGAATCTGAATGCTATTGACCAATATTTTTAATTTTAAAAGATTTTTTGCTATTTTATTACTCATATCCCCTAGACCAGAAATAAGATAACACCTATAAAATCTACAGTTAACGGAATCTGAAGATTTCTTCATGACTAGTAAATAACATTTGAAACTTGCAGAATCTGAATGCAATGGGTCAATATTTCTAATTCTAAGAGATTTTCTACCATATTATTATTCATATAACCTTGACCAGAAATGGGATAACACCTTTAAAATCTACAATTAATGGAATCTTAAGATTTTCTCTTGGCTGCTGATAGCAAAGCCCATTTCTAGCTTGTGAGCAGAATCTGAATGCAATGGGTCAATATTTCTAATTTTTAAGTGAGTTGGGTTTAACACCGCTTTTAACATTATTCCAGTTATATCACGTTGTGTCTTAATTCGAACCAACCATTATAGGTTGCTGGCGGATCCAAGGGACGCAACTCTGCACAGTGAATCGCGGCGCCATAGACCTGTGCCCCCTCTAATTTTAAAAGAGATTTATTACTATATCATCACTCATCTGTCCTTGACCAGAAATGGGATAACACCTTTAAAATCTACAATTAATGAAATCTTAAGATTTCTTCTTGGCTGATGACAGTAAATAACATTTTAAACCTGTGAGCAAAGCCTGAACACTTTGAGTCAAGATTTCTAATTTTAAAAGATTTTTTTTACTATATTATTATTCATATTACCTTGACCAGAAATGGGATAACACCTTTAAAATCTACAATTAATGAAAGCTTAAGATTTCTTCTTCACTGATGATAATAAATAACATTTCAAATTTGTGAGGAGAATCTGAATACTATGGGTCAATATTGCTAATGTTAAGAGATTGTTGACTATATTATTACTCACATCCCCTCAACCAGAAGTGGCATAAATGTTATGCTTTCAAGAATGAAGGAATCTTGAGAGTTTTGTTTTCTGAACATTGTCATTCACATTTACAACCTTTGTGAAACATGTGCTTTGACAATAAGCTTTGCATATGAAACTACATAGTTTTAAAAAAAGCTTCGTCCCCTTCACATCTGTAATAGGCTAACTGATCATCATGGAGGGACTGACTGCACAATGTATGACATTGTGCTAGGTCTGTACCTGCCTTGATAGAAAACACAGAAAAAAAAGGTAAAAAGTAAAGGTATAATGACTTACCTACACATTCTCGTCTTTCAAAGAAATATTATTTTAGAAACTTCAGCCACTTGGCCTTCAACAGCAAGGACCAGACGACCATTTTGATCAAGTTGTAAAGGGAGGATAACTCTTACTGTTGCTTTGTCTTGCAAATATTAATGTCAATGATGACAGAGCATGAGATAACAAGTTCAGTTCTCCATTAGTAATGGGTTTATTAAATATATGTTATCTGTCTTAAGTTGGTAATTTTGAAACCTTTCTAAATATTTCAATCATATTAAATAATATCATTTAGATTCCATATGGTCTCCCCAGAAATATGAGGACATTTTGCTGGCAAAACGGTTATGAAAGCTTCAACGTGTTTATGTCAATAAGCTACCAGGAATGGTTCAATGAGTTTCCCAGTTATTTTAATACTGACCAGGAAGGAGATTTTGTCCTACCGGGTATTACATATGTATTTTTTCCTTTAAAACAATGAGAAAAAGAATAGGGTGGTGGGTGGATCAAAGGAACATTAAAGAAATCTTTTTTTTAACAAGAGAAATCTTTTTCAACAATTTCTACTCTAATATTTCTATATGTAATTAGTTTCTTTTATTTTTTAAGTCAGACTTCTAAGATGAAGCACAAACTTCTCACATCCTGCATCTGCTATGCATGGAAGCAGTAACATGTACCTCCACCATTAATATAAGAAAATAGTTGCTTTTATCATCATGTACACAATAATCAAATCGAGTGATTTTGAATAATTGTTACCACTTGTAATCATTATGCTTGTATCCCCACCAATGAGTGGCATAACAACTTTAAAATACATAAATTAGAGAATAATTTTATTTTCATTTGGCTTTTGCTATTTTGTAGGAAACACTGTGTTCAGAAGTGGCCAAGATAGCTATTTAACAGAAAATTTACTCTGTTATTAAACATGTCACCACCTCACAAAGGTTATGATATGATAGACAATTAAATAATACTTTTGGGAGTGATATCATGGTTAGAAATTAAACATGGCAATGGGCAGTAATTACAGATAATAAGCAACACGACCATTTTAATAGGAATTGCATTTTGTCATGAGCGATATGCATAAAAAGAAGAAATTGTATTCCGCTTTAGTTTCGCATTACCACTTTTATACGCTGCTATATTTAGCTGCAAATGTCGGACATCGAGTCAGTAGCATTGCCATTGGCGCACTTTGCAGAACGGAGTAAAAATACAAAACACAAGAAGTACAGATGATTTTGCTCTTATTAAATGTTTGTCAATTAAACACATAGTTGCATGCCAGAGATATAATTCTCTACGGTGTTTATCCCAGTTCTGGCCGTATCCCAGTTCTGATCGCTACAGTGTTTCCGAAAGGGGCGAAAGTGGTCTGTGCAACCCAAGAGGGGGCTTTAGGGGTTGCTTATATAGAATTTGGGAATTTTGAGATTTGGAATGGATGCCGATGGGGTAGGGGAGGAGAACTAAGGGAGCTGGGTATGGTGGATATTTGTGTGTTTATGTAATTTTGATTTGGTGGATTATAGTGTTTTTAGATGCGTTTTATTAGTTCCGTTTTGATTAAGAATACGCCTAAGGCCTTGAAGTTTTCTAGTTTATTTTGTGGGTTTAGTATTGCTTCTAGAGTGAGAGCCTTGTTTAGATTGAGGGTGGTTTGTAATGCGGTTCGATGTGTTAGGTAGTGTGTGCAGTAGATGAGTGCGTGTTCTGGGGTTTCTAGTTGTTTGCAGTGTGGGCAGTTACCTGTAGTATGTTTTTTTAAATTTTTTTTTAGGTGGTTATTTAGGTTGGTGTGTCCTGTTTGGAGTTTAGTGATTACTCTGTCGATTTTCTTTTGATGGATGGATAATTTTTGGTTTGGTTAGTGGTTTGCTGAGTACTTTTTTTGATTTGGCTATTTGAGTTTAGATATAGGTTATGCCATTTTTTGTGATTGTTTGCTTATTTACACTTTTAATTTCTGATTTTGAGATGGGTAAGTTTAAGCATATTTCTGGGATTTTGAGGGATAGTTTGGCTGCCTTATCGGCGTTTTCATTACCGTATATTCCAACGTGGGCGGGTATCCACAAGAAGGTTATTTGTTTGCCTGCGTTAGTTAGGTCGTTGGAGCTTTTAAGTATTAGATTTATTAATTTAGGTCGGTTTTTGGTATTTTTATTTTGGAGGGCTTGCAGTCCACTTAGGGAGTCGGTAAGTATTAGGATTTTATTGTGGTTTTTGGATTCTTGACTATCGAGGGCTGAGGCCATGCCCATTAGTTCTGCCGTGAATATTGATTGGTTGTTTGGGAGTCGGAAGGATTGTGTGGTTTTAGTTGGTTGTGTGGTATGGACTCCGAAACCTGTGTGTTTGGAGGTCGGATCTGAAGATCCGTCCGTGTAAATGTGACACCAATTTGGCCAATTTTCGTGTATGTATGCTAGTGTGGTGGTTTTAGCTATGTTTGGGTCGGTTTGTTTATTTATTTGGCTAGCTAGAGTTGTGTCTATTTTGGGTATTTTAAGTTTAGGGGTGAAGATATTTGATTGTTTGCAGTTTTGTTTAAGATTTTTAATTTGGTGTTCCTTTA
Organism: Haliotis cracherodii; assembly: GCF_022045235.1. Classification (NCBI taxonomy): domain Eukaryota; kingdom Metazoa; phylum Mollusca; class Gastropoda; order Lepetellida; family Haliotidae; genus Haliotis; species Haliotis cracherodii. The sequence continues at coordinate 2,556,158 of NW_027266267.1, forward strand.
GGTAGTTTGTTATTCTTTGGGATATTGGGGTAAGTAAGGGGTGTTTACGAGCTAGAGCTTGGTTTTTGGGGCTGATATTTTGGTTTATTAAGTTTTGGATTAGAGGGTTTGATTGTGATGCGGCCCAGAAATTTAAGCTTAGCTGTTCCCTGCGTAGACTTAGTGGCATTTCTCCTGTTGAGGCCTGAAGTGAAGTGTAGGAGGTGCCATGTTGGGTGCGTGTAATTAGTTTGAGAGCCTGATATTGTATTGAGTCAAGTTTTTTAGTTAGAGAGTTGTTTAGGGTGTTGTATATGGCGCAGCCGTAGTCTAGTTTTGATCTAATTAGTGATATGTAGAGTGAGAGGAGGGTATCTTTGGAGGCTCCCCAGTTTGAGCCAGTTAGGCATCTTAGGGTGTTTAGGTCTTTACTGCATTTAGTTGTAAGGTTTTGGATGTGAGCATCCCAGGTGAGATGTTCATCGAAAATAAGTCCTAAGAATTTGGTTTGTTTTTGAAATTTGATTGTTTGGTTGTTTAGCTGGAGGCTTGGGGAGGCGGGTTTCATGTTTTTATGTTTGAATACTATTCCTGTTGTTTTTTCTGAGTTAAGGGAGAAGCCCCATGGGGGGGGGGGGGGGGGGTATTATTTGGTAGGATGTTAGGTCTAGTCCTGGGGCAGTTCCCTTTTTCCTATTTTGGAGTACGTACTGGAGTTCTTTCATTGAGTAAAGTTGGTTTATTTCGAGGTTATCATTATTTGGTTCTTTAGTAGGTTTGGCTTCTGCTTTAAGTTTTTGTTGGAATTTTTCGCTGAAGTTATTGTTGCTGCTTATGGCCGAGAAGTGGTTTGCTAGGTTATTTGCCTTTTCGGTAGGGTTGGTTGAATTGTTTATGTTGGGTGTTTTTTTTTGTGACGTTTTAAGCCTCTAATGGCGTGGATTTTTCGCCAGACTGTTCTGGCATCTGTGCAATTATTTACTCCTTCACAAAATAATTTCCAATCTTTGGTTTTAGCTATTTTGACTAGTTTTTGGACCTTGTGGTTTAGTTCGTGAGCTACCGTTATATGGTTATGGTCGCGTTTGGCTCTATTGAATGCTGTTTTACGTTTGCGTCTAGTTTGTTCTATTTCCTCGTTCCACCATGGTACCGAGGGTTTGCCTACGTTATTTGTTTTATAAGGTATTGATACTTTGGCTGCGTTGATTATGTAGTCTGTTAGGTTTTTGCAGTAGATTTCTGGGTCCTTATTTTCTAGTTTGGTTAGGTTGGCTTGGTTGCAGATATCCTGAAATTTGTCCCAGTTAGCTTTGTTATAGTTGAATTTTGGTTCTAGGTTTTCTGTTTGGGTAGGAACGTTTGTATTGCCTATGGTAATGTTTATAGGGAAGTGGTCACTACCTAGTGGGGCGTCGTGAACTTCCCATTGAGTACTTTGGGCCAGATCTGGGGTGCATATGGTTTTCTTATCGTATCTAGTTGGTTGGTTATTGTTTAAGAGTACAAGGTTATTTGTTTCTATCCATTCAGAGATTAGTTTGCCATGATTATCTATTTTTTCATCTATGCTCCAGGTGGGGTGGTGAGCGTTAAAGTCTCCTAGGAATATAATTGATTTATTGCTTATTTGGAGTAATTTTTTAGGTCCTCAGCTTGAATTTTTTGTTCTGTCCAGTGGTATATGTTAATGATGTTTATTTTTTTGGTTTTTGAGAGTTATTTGGATGCCATTTGATTCTAGGTTTGGTGTGTTTATTTTGATTTCTTCATAGTTAATGTCTTCTCTGATTAGTATTATTAATCCTCCTGCGGCTCTAGCGGTTTTAGGTTTATTGGGATCGGTTGTTGTTGCCATAGCGGCTGTGGTTTGCATGGTTGGGTTGTGGCGGGCGTATTGTTGCTTGTTTTGCCTGCAGGTGTGGATGTTGTGAATGTGCTAGTGGAGGTGGAGGGTTGTGGGATGGACGTATTGTTGATGTGTGTTTTGGGTGCACTCTTTGCAGGATGCCATCCCATGCCGAGTTCAAGTGTGGGGTGTTGTTTGGTTGTGGTGTGGGTAGCAGAGGTTGTTTTGTATGCTGTGGTTGTCTTTTTGTTTGGAGTTTGGCTGTGTCGATATTGATGTGTTTGTTGGCCTGTTGTGTGAGGGTGTGTCTATGAGGGCAGTGGTTGGATAGTGAGGAATGTTGTATGCTTTTACAGTGTATGCACCAAGGTGTGCATGTCCCTGGGCAGTCAGTTTGGGCGCATTTCCTGCATTTAGTTTTTTGGAATTTGCATTGATTGGCTGTGTGGTTGTATTGGAGACAGTTAGAGCATTGTTTAACTTGTTTTATGTATGGTTTGACTTCTAATTTAGTGGTTGCTCCGAAGGAGATAAATTTAGGTGCTTCTGGATATTTAGCTGATTTTTGAAAATTGATTATGACTATTGGTGTGTTTGAGATTTTACCGTTTCTGTTTGAAGTTATTCTTCGGGTGCTAGTTATTTTAGGTTGGGGGTACATATCTTGGTTATCGTTAGCGTCTTGTGCGTACATGTCTAAGTCTTCGTTTTTTTCTTTAGGATTTACTCTGATTACGCCCCTAGTGAATAGCTGCCAGTTTGGGGTTTGATGAGTTACTGTGTATTGGAAGATTTGGGTGATTTTTTTGGCTGCGTTTAGGGAGTTCTGGTGTGGGAAAATTATTTGGAAACCTTTGTTAGCCTCTTTGATTTTGTCGTAGTGAATTTTGTGCTGTTTGAACCAGATTCCTACTTTATTGGCTGTGAGACATTTAGAAAGGACGTTTATGGGGCCTGTAGCGCAAAAGTAAAGGGCGAATGTGGTGATGATGGATGCGGGCGACATGTTTGGTGGTGGTTGCGTGTTGGAACTGTCCAGCTTCCTTTATTTGGTGTTTGTTGTGGGGATCGGCGATACGGCTGTATTGGTGGGTGAAGCTACTGGTGATTTGGAGCCGAAACCGTCAGGTATGAGTGGGATTGATGTCCTCCCGGAAGTGTTGTGGGCTTCCGAAGGTGTGGGTGATTCTGTTTGTTGGATGTCTGCCTGGGTAGTGTTGCGGGAGTCGGACATGTTTTGCGGCTAGTGGGGTGAGGTGAGTGGATGTGGTGAGTGGGTTTGTGTGGAGTGAGTTGGTAGTGAGAGGTGTGTTTTTAGGTAGTAGGTGGTGGGTACTGGTTGAGCAGGTTTGTTGAGATGTGTTTAGGTTTTTGAGATTGTTATTTAGGGGTTGTGGATTATCCTATTGTTTACCTATGAGGATTTTTAGTGATTTTGTGGATTTGCGGGCTTGGGTTTGAGTAGATTTAAGAGAGAATGTGGGTGTGTGTTTTGATAATTACCTCCTTCGTTGGCTATCAGTGAAACTGTGCTGGTTTGGGAGGCTTTGCTGGGTGAGGTTGGCTTGGTGGCTGGTTGGCTTGGGTGGCTTGGTAGGCTGGAGAGGTGTTGCTAGCTTGGAGTACAAACTGCGACTGGGGTATGGTACTGGGGTATGGTATGGAGTGGTATGGTTATTCAAGGCTGGATAAATAATAGACTGAATGAAACAGATAAGCTATGGTATTAATATTTAAGTTGAAATACAATTATATAGCAAAAGTAAGACATAGTAAATAAACTATGTACTTAATTCAAATATGAAATAGAATGTGTATAAAACTATAGCTAAAATAGAATTAAAACCTAACTTGTTTGTACAAAATATTACTCTGCCGCATATACATGATATATTTCATACCTTGTTGTCTTCATATACATACTTAATATTTAAATTGTCATTGTTTTAATCGTTCAAAGCGCAACAACGACCACATGCATATTGCAAAAGTAAGAATGGTAACACCGCATTACAATAGGATCACTGCACGTTCATGGTGGGGTGGTTTTGACTGGTACCAACTGTTTTACCTGTGACGTCGTGCCACGTCTCACCTAAGCTCAACGGAGCAACGTTGTAGGTCGATTGGAAACAGGAGACTTGCAGTCAGTTGTAGCCAGGATATTGAAATGTGTGCCAAGACACCATCAATTCCTCTGGTATCGATACGAAAAGCATGGCACGTCAATTGACTGACCCAGGTCGAGGCGTCCCCGTGTTACAATGGCTTCCAAGGTCCGCTTCATACGGCTACATTATTTGCAATTCTCAAATTCTCAACTGAGCCGCAAGCAGTATATGTCCCAAACAGCGATGGAACATTGTTCAGCGACATTTGGGTAAGCGATTTATGCCGCACTGAGAATATGGGTTAGCTGGGTTGCACCGACATCGGCAGATCGACAGATTTGGCTTTGGCAGCAAAATAATGTAGGCAAATTTCTCTCACACAGGTAGAATATACCTAGTGCCAGGCAACTGAACGACCATACGCTATTGTGATGTAACTCTTCAGCCGCATGTTGTTTCCATCAAGTTATCCTTCAACACGACAATGCTAGACTACATACAACATGTGTAACTGTTGATCTTACTTCTATGAAATCAAAAGGCAGGAGAAGTATTCTCATCATTCAGGAAATAAAACATGAAAGAGAAAGAGTTTGAAAGAAAAACAGCCCGCTCACTGTTGAGAATTTATTTTACGCTGTTCCCCATAGTACATAGTGCTTTTTGAAGATATCTACTTGTACTTTAGAGAACCAAGTAAATGTATTGACTGCAAGCTTCCACTTTGATCTTGTCACTTCCGACAACGAATCGTAAAAGAGAAATCCTGTATATAAACGGACATACATAATATTATTTTAACAGACGCGTTGTCCATGAATAGCGAGTGAGTATGGTTTTACGCCGCTTTTAGCAATATTCCAGCAATATCACGGCGAGGGACACGAGAAATGGGCTTCACACATGTTCCCATGTCGGGAATCGAACCCGGGTTTTCGGCGTGACGAGCGAACGCTTTAACCACTAGGCCACCGGACCGCCCCACACTATTTATCAACAATACTTGTTTTGGTATCAGATGTGGATCTATGCCACTATTTTAATTATTCGAATACTTTTTGAGGTTTGTTTTCGGTAAAAAATAAAGTCGAGAGTTTATGTAATTTTATAACCAGATAAAGATGAAATATCATTTGTTTTAAAAATATATGATGAATAAGCCAAACATGACGTCTGTTGTAGTCGCCCCATTGGTTTGACGTCATATCACCTTACAATAAGTGCATATTGGCTATCAGGATAATTATAATACGACAACTACATGCTGCTTATGATACTCAGTAATGGAGGACATGAGTGCACATCAACAAATGTTACTGCTTTTTATATGTTTTAACTCAATTTTTTCACTATGCATTATGTATGGTCTCTTATTACCCACATCGTGGGTGGCAGAGATACTTTATAGTGTACCTTTATAATAACGTATATGCCTACAACCTGTATCTCCGATGAGACAAAAATAAAGAATTTGTTACTTGCCACTTGTCACTGTCACTATTAATCTGCTCTGTGCACTTGACCATAAAGTCTACACACATACTTGTTCACAGAACAAGTGTATTTTGCAGTGTATCTAATATACTACACACAGGAATGAGAGACATGCAATATGGTATGATGTGTGTGTTGTTTTTTATTTGTTCCAAATATATTTTATTGTCCAAGGAGACAAAGGGATGGGGCACAAGTGCCATACTTATTGCCACTTAGATACTTGGATACTGAAATAGCATATATTGAGTGTAGCCATTGAAGCTGGGGTCCCAGGCAGTGTATTGTGTAGTAATTCAAGACTGTGAGTTCAGATTGTTTCATAACCTGAGCCTTGATAGACACAATTTTTTATGGATAACAACTTCTTTAATACTGTAAAAGGCGACGTTTCGGTAGAGATCCTTATACCGTTGTCAAGCAAGACTGAATGAGGGACATAGTGTAGAATATATATAGCAAGTGGATGATAACAATAGAGGATTAACAGTAACAACAAGGGCATACATGAGTGGGAAAAAATCACATACAAACCTCGATCAAATGGAAAGCGCGTATTTTTGTGCTTAAGTCACTTGGATATTGTTTAGCTTCATAAACGCTTCAAAAGAAACATGTCAGACAGCTTTGACATCATTGATGACTTAGTCTTATGAGATGATGTAAACATTAGGGGAAATGAGCTCAAGTAAATACAGAAACAGAGGGTCTAAAATTGCCACAGTGTTAGGCCCGAAAGTCTATTTGGGATTTAAATTGTGATTAAGGAAGTAGAGGGTAGAGAGAGAACAAGATAACAAACCTTAGCAAAACCTACCTGCCAAACAAGTGCTAGTTCGTTTGTACCCGTAATCCGTCACAAACTGTGATGAACGCAGCGTGTGTTCGATGAAGGAAATACAGCCCCTCAGATCTTTGTTTACTGATACACCTTGACCTATGTTCAGTGATATAATTTAGTAAGATATTAAAGCTACATGGCCGCCCATAGTTTCGAGGAAGTGTCCGGGCTACACTTCAAGGTTTCGAGCTCAATAAATATATATGAATGTATATGATGTCTCATCTTGATGTACTTTAATATGCAATTCGACAAAGAACATGTACAGATACCGCGACAACATTTTTCACAGATGAATGACTTCAACCTTTGCTTTCAACTAGTACAGGTAAACATGTCTATTAAATGCTCATGTGTGTCAGGTTGCCCCAACCCCGCCGTCACATCTGTACACAAAACAAGTGCATAGTCTAAACTAGGCTACATATGCATTTCTTCAACTGTTTCAATAATGCAGTGCGCTGTCACAGCATGCTGCGTAGGTCTGTACAGCACAACTTCTTTGAGTGGCATTTATAAGTTGGAATGGTAACTAAGTCAAAATTGTTAAGGATGAGCAACTGCTTTATTACAATTGGGCGACGTTTCGGTGTAGATTCTAACATCATTTGCTTGATAACGGTGTTAGAATCTACACCGAAACGTCGCCCAATTGTAATAAAGAAGTTGCTCATCCATAACAATATTTGTCTTAGTGTACAGCACAATTTATTTTATTAGTAATTGGTCGATCCTTCATAAATCATATTTTTGCCATTCATTTCACATATGCCTCGGTAGAATTGAGGTAGGGTAAGGACTTCTTGTCAGTTAACAAGGTATTCAGATATCCAGAAACTCGTTTATCCGGACAACATTTTAGAAAAAGCAATTGTCCGCATAAGCGAGGTTCGACTGTATAGCGCGTGATGCATGACAAAACAGATGTGTTAGGACCTGATTCGCACTTGCTGAAGGGATACTAATGGACCCTGATCATAATACATTGGTTGCTTATTATTATTATTATTATTAAACATATTGTATTGTCCAAAAAGACAAAGGGTTTGGGCAGCACTTATTACCGCCTTCTCCCTATATACAGTTATACATAATATTGCATAATGAAAATGGATATAGCACCATAGACAATATATTTGTATTACAATCGGTTATTCAGAAATACCTCTCCAAGTCAAAAGGGCGCTGCTATTGTTTATTCATAGACTTTTCGAAGGCATTCGACAGCGTCTAGCACCATTTATTGAAATATGTACTTTTACAAAAAGGTGTTAAAAGTAAATTTTTCACAGTTATTCCATCTCTGTATAGTCAGCTAAAATCATGTGTTCTAGTTAACAAGTCCTCACTGTCTGAGTTCTTTGAGTGTACACTAGGAACCAGGCAAGGGTGTATGATAAGCCCACTGTTATTCACCCTGTTTTTGAATGAGCTAGTAGATAATTACAGGTTTAATGATTGCAAGGGTATTTTTGTCATTGAGTATGCTGAAAACATCACTTTGATAATGTTTGCAGATGATATTGCTAATGTTGAAGATTCTGTTAGAAGGTTACAGCACCAGATAGATTGTTTAGCAGGATTTTGCAATCAGTATGGGATGAGGGTTAATTTGGAGAAAACGAAAGTCATGGTATTCCGAAGAGGTGGTATAGTAACAAAAAAGGAAAAGTGGCACTGTGATGGTATTCCTCTGGAAGCAGTATCCGCTTATAAGTATCTTGGTGTGTTTTTCACCCCTAAGCTCTCATGGAGTTTGGCAAGAAGTACCCTGGCACAACAAGGAGAAAAAGCTCTGTTTATTTTGTTTGGATTCTTGAAAAAGTCTAAGCTTAACATTAAAGAGTCCTTGTTTCTATTTGATAGGATGGTTTCTCCAGTCTTATGTTATGCATAATGTGTTTGGGGATTTGAAAGTGTCCAAGTTATAGAAAATGTGCACTGCAAATTTCTTAGAAAAGTTCTCCATGTTAATTCAAACACTCCAGCAGCAGTCTTGTATGGGGAGCTAGGACGGTATCCATTACATGTAACAACCATGTTCAATTCAATTAAGTATTATCTAAAAATATTAAACATGTCCACAAATAGGTATCCTAAGGCATGCTATCTGATGTTATATCAGTTAGATGGGGCTGGTAGAGCCACAAGGGCAACTAGAATAAAATATCTGTTGAACAGACTTGGATTTGGTCTAGTTTGGTTTGAAAAGGGTGTTGGTGACATAACCCATTTCCTTAGAATTTGTAGGGAAAGGTTGCAGGATTGTTGGAAACAAACATGGGCACTATCTATAAGTGAAACAAGTAAGCTTTATAATTATTCTATTATCAAATCAGTGTTGGAGCCTGAAAGGTATTTGCACAATATGGAGAGTAAAAAATTAAGAATTGTTCTTAGTCGATTCAGATGTGGTAACCACAAACTGGCTGTTGAAATCGGGCGGTGGGGAGGTGTTGCTAGAGAGGATAGAGTATGTAAATATTGTTTTGATAATCTGAGTGTATCAATTGTGGAGGATGAAGTTCATTTTATTACATCATGTTACTTGTATAACAAATTCAGAAATATGCTTTTGCCAAGTATTTGTACTAGTAATCTTTGTACTCTCGACAAATTTGAGAAAGTTATGACAGATAATTCTTTGTCAGAATCTTTAGCACTTTATATTGTTAAATGCACGCAGGCAAGGCAAGTTTATCTCATAGGTTAAAGGGAGACAACTCTATATACAGTTTACGAATGCTTCACCTCCTCTTGATTATAGTAGATCTCTTCTTAATGATTGTAATTGTTGTTTGTAACTTAAAATTGTTGTGACTTGATTATATACACATGTACTCTGGGCTGGAGGCCTTTATTACACAATAAAAGAGTCTTAAACTCTTGAAGTCTTGAAAATAAACAATTTACAGTTGAAGCATCACATTGTGGAAACATAGTGCGCAATATAAATTTATATACAGTGCTCATATGAAGGATATGCACAATGTGCTGGAAAGTGAAGACAGTGTGCATCTCATACATATGCTAATATTATACATGTACATGTTAGTGTTGTATATAGATTTAACAATATTAATGATTAACAGCTTGGAAACAATAATATGCTAGCTACTGAATCTGTTAGTCGTTTCTATAAATTTGTGTACAGACAAGAATATTTTTGTATTCAGGAAAACATCTAAGTTTGGATCACCAAAAAGAATACTGTGTAGAGTTTTTTGTCCTCCAAGATTATCGATAGCTGTCAGTAATGTCTCCCTAATATCATCATATAAGGTACATTCGAAGAAGAAATGGAATGAATTTTCACAAGGAGCTCCGCATTTACAGGAAATAGTATCAGATAAATTAACACGAAACAGGTTGGAATTTAGTGTGCTACAATTGTGTCTTAATCTAGTGTGCAATATGTTTGTAGATCTCTCACCGCAATTATAGTGCATAGGTGGTGATGTACGCTGCTCAGATGCGACAGCTTTAAAATAAGATATTGACGGACTATCCCTGATTCCTGATGATAGATTATTCCATTGGCCTAATGTATCTATAATATAAGACCTTTTAAACGGAGATGCCCGTGCAAATGGGACTACAAAATCATGGCGGTTTCTGAGATTATAATTGACCTTCTGTGACACAGCTGGTGGTATAAGATCAGTTACATATGAAGGACATGGCTTATTTATTATTTTATACAGAGTTACAAGTTTGTTGACGTTTCTTCTATACGCTTAGATATGTGTATCCACGTCACACACACACACACCTAGAACAAGTACACTTATTTGAATATTACTAATATTACATGAATGTTACTGAGCAGTCAGTTAGAGTTTATATCTTTGTGCTTAATCAGCAACATTAAGCCTTTCACGTATATTACAACTTTGTAAGTTAACTTTCCTTTCCAGAAATACCATAGAATGGTGACAGATGAACTTCTACCCCAAGAGATGTGTCACTGACTAAAATCATAAATATCACTCTGAATTTTGGGTTTTGAAATAGCGTGTCGCAGAAATAACTCCTGTTGGACCCTTAGACTTGCAAGCACTGGACAAAATATGATCCATTCCAAACAATCCAAAACTTGGAAATACAATCATTCCAAATGGAAATGTGACCATTCCACAATTTGTCAAGGTCACATTTCCAAGCTTGGATTTGTTTGGATTTGTTTGGATATGTTTGGATATGTTTGGATACAACATGTCATAATCATATCTGTTAAACGTTGTACAACTTTTGACCTTATGTGAGATTAGTAATGACATGAAAGTAAATAATTAAGAGTATTTTGGCACTATTTACCACGAAAAGACCAAATCATGAGCAAATTTAACTAAAAGAATTTCCGTAATTTAAAGTGGCTACTCTTTATATTTAATTTCTTATCTTCCTTGTCTATAATCATATGACATGGACTATGAACTTTGAACAATTATACAAATATTTTGTTTTCCCATACCGACTTACGGTTGTCGTAGAACAAAGACCGTTTCGAGAATAGAAGCCTCATTATTATAAGTTGAACTAATATGCATATGTACATAATAGTACTAGGTATAAATGAATTTTGATAAGTGTTCGTACAAGAATATGAACTTCGAATTATCTCGGAATTATGCGCAACACATAGGGCTGGAAATTTTATAATTCGTCTGGAACTATCTGACGGTAATTCAAAACAGGGAACAAGATTTCGTCAAATGAATCATTGAGCCAGGAATGCAACGATTTAAATGCTGACAAAATGAATAAACATATCTGGAACAGAGTAGACTGTTCATGCGGACAATTATATGCTACGTCTATTGCCAATGAAGTTTATCACCATAAAAGATAGAAGCCAAATAAATAGGGCAATTAGTTGTTGTGAATTAGCTTTACCTCTGTGACATATTACTCAACTAAAGGTGAATATGTTTATCAAATAATCAGTTACAGTGATTAACCTAGTGTCCTTATTTATACACAATTAAATTACGTATTGGGGTACAGTATATAATACCCATATACACGGAATGATTTCTTATTTTGTCAATTTAATCATAACCCAAATCATACAAATCGAAAATGTGAAAATAAAAGTAGTGACTAACTTTATGATCAAGGGTATAAATACTCAATTGTATCTATTAATCCTAATAGTATCACAATAAATCCTGTGTATTTACTGAGCATATTTAGATACATCCGGATCTACGACCGCAGTCATATAATCAATCAAGAAAAGTATATTAGATTGAATTACAAATGTGCCATCACTAAAAGCCTAAACCTGGGAGAAATAAAGTTCTGTTCTGTTCTAAAGACGCCGTCATGATTAGTTGGCGCCAGTCTAGACTGTCCAATCAACGTGAATATACAAACCGTGATGTTACTTGACCAGTTGATGACACCTGTCAAATTCAAAGTGCCCCTGGTCCTCCACCCACCATGTGTAATACTTTAGCGCTCTTGATTGTTTAATTTGCAGTTATATCACTGTTAGTCTGAGTGATGAGAGAATACATTTTGTTGTTTTTGTTAACGATCGTTTCCATTTTCAACGTGGTAACCTTATAAGTGACTAACTTTTTTATCATGATGAAATGAAACATATTAAAATAATCAGAGGGACTGACGATCGCATTTTTCGCATAAATGTCATGCTCGCATTAATTTCATGATTTACTGAAGATAGATTTGAGCAACGATCATGTTCGGGTAAGGGAAGAAATCTTGTCTCCGCTTGCAATATGATTCAATCGGGCGAGCAGTTCCGAGATCGCAGCTTGACTGTTCGGTACGGCCGAAGGGCGGCATCCATTTTGTTCACGCTCCGCTGATCACGGGGCCTCATTTGTCTGTATTCTGCTTATGAGCCGGGGTGCGTATAAAACACGGGGGTCAAAACGAATACGGTCAATTAGTCAGTTAAGAGACAATACCCTGGTTCTACCACCTTTAGGTGTAATTACGTCGCATGCCCCTGGTTCACGGTTCGTCTGATCTCCCGTCATAAAACCACGATGTTTATTTACCTGGAGCCTCAGACAGCGCCGACTAAATTTGAGCGTAAATTTGACCTTTTTTTGAAAGGTATAAATCTAGTGAGTTGTTTACAATAGATGTAACTGGTGAAGGTAGACAAACGCAGTGCCCAAACAATCACATTCGAAAGTGAGAGCGATATGACAATCGGTATTGGGAGAAAAGGTACAGATGATCGACGAGCAAATTGTGAGAATATGCGGGAAAGACCAAACCCTCCTGTTCATAAAATAGATTTATCTGACATGGCCGCGGTCGGATTCTATTCAAGGAGTCATCATTATTTAAGTACGGTAAATATTTTAAAGAGTGTACTTTTTCCTAATTTAACACCCTTAAAGATGCTGTACGTAATGTACATGTTATATTAATATTCCATCAATTTCTTTCCTGGTTGGTCTATCCATGTCTACAAAATGAAAATGATGCAATTAAAAAGGAGCCCAGAACCATTCTTAATTTCAGACTTGAGCTGTTGAAATCTAGACTTTCCCAATCATTATAGACTTGAGTTGGTCTCATTTTTTACATTATTCTCTTGGGTCTACGTCACAGCTCATACCACACAATAACAAGACCAGTTAGTCCCCCGCCGGAGCGCCTGGATTTTGGTTTAATCATCTAACAAGGCCAACTCTGCTCTTAAGTAAACAAGAACCTAATTAGCGAGTGGTCCTTTATGATCATAGTGGGTTTTTGTCCTTAGCTTGAACAATAATGTAACTTAACTTTTTTTATTGAGTCGTTTATTTGTAGATAATTTCGTACACAGATATTTCATCTAACATGCTGATTATAATCATAACTATTTTTCAATAATAATGGTATGAACAGTTCTTTATGTTGTTCTGTACACGGATTCCCCAGTGGCTATATTGCATCATATAGAATACTCATGGATGTGTATGCCATTGTACCAAATCAATTATGATCATATTATTTATTATTATCCCATTCAGACCAGACATTTTAACAAGAACACACATAGATCTAGTTCAGAAACACTAGACTGAAATTAATCCAATATGATTCCAAAATTATTAGAGTGAGTGAGTGAGTTGGGTTTAACGCCGCTTTTAACAGTATTCCAGTTATATCACGCCGTGTCAGCTTAATGTGGGAGGAAAGCCCGAAGTGATGCAGGTCTAAGACGTTTACCACTTCGGTGAAACCCACGAGCACGGGTATGGTGCTGACAAACCTAGAAACATAATCGGGGCGAACCGGGATTCGAACCCACAATCATAGGTTTCTGGCGTGCCCAAGGGACGCGAATCGCGGCGCCTTAGACGACTGGGCCACCCGTGCCCCCTAAAATTATTAGATATATTTATGATTAATTTCATTGTGTAATAAGAAAACAAATGTCAAATAAATGGATTTTCATGTGAATAAAATCCAGAGGCCAAATATCGGAACCAATGACAGACCCTATCATTAAACACCATTGTTAAGGATACCGGGCGTTCAATAATTCCGCTAAACCACCATTTCACAATGGGAAAATATGGGGCATAATCGGCGATTTTTACTTCATCAAATCAAACTCTTCAATAATCGTAAAACAAAATATATCAAATAAAAAAACATTTCTCATGCAAGGTAGCAAAGAAACAAAACTCGCAACGTTTCTGTCTCACAGTCCTTGAGTGAGTGAGTGAGTATGGTTTTACGCCGCTTTTAGCAATATTCCAGCAATATCACGGCGGGGGACACCAGAAATGGGCTTCACACATTGTACCCATGTCGGGAATCGAACCCGGGTCTTCGGCGTGACGAGCGAACGCTTTAACCACTAGGCTACCCGACCGCCCCTCACAGTCCTTGAACCATAATGTCTTCCCTTCCGCCAAGCCCTTAATATAATAACACGTCCCATTTTAATTCTGGAAACCCAATAGTCCAGAAACTCTACGGTCTTTACCCAGTCTCGGTCGAAGGTATTTACAAAATTAAACATGCTGTTTTCATGGGAACATACAACGGAAGAAAAAATGAAAAAGAAATTGTTCAAAAACTCAATATTTCCACTATGGGCGAAGTGTGGCCCATGGCCCATCAACGATTTGATAGCGATATTGAAATGTTTCGCCCATGGGCGAGAAAAAGGTTTGGCCCATGGGCAAATTATTTTCCTTTGCTCAAAACTCGTGTTTTTGTTTCCCAAATACATACAGGTGTTCTTACAATTGAGTTCATGCTTTCATTGGCAGCTTCAAGATATTAAATGAAATATATTGTGTATGATTAAAAAAGATGAGAGAACAACAGTATCGCTCATTTCGTAAATAGGATACTAAATGATCCCCCGTGCCGTACCATTTCTAGGAAACGAGTGAACAGTTTGGTATCAACTGTTTGGTTTTGCTAGGTTCATAAAACATGGTATTATGGCTCGTTTCGTATTTTATTAATCGCCTCTTTTAAAGATGGAATAATACATAAAGGGCCTTAAAGCGTGCCTGCATTATATAGCCTGCCACGAATAAGATGCATCACAACTGACATATTACGTTTTGGTAGAATAAAATCATGTCTTTTGAAATAACAGACGAGACACCTTTATGTATGTTATAGTTATCTGACATTTTTATCAAGTCACGAGCGGATGCGATACAGACCAATTTTCATTTAACTGTATAATGCACCTTGCTGCCTTTGAGAGAGTTTGTGTCTGTAGAGCTGGTTTGGTCCTTGTCTATTTGGTATTCACTCGCTGGAACACAAATATTGGATATTAGCAATGTATTGTGATTTTGAGCATCCGGGTGCCTATATAACATGTAATATATTTCCGATTATAGTACTTGTTGTTCATACATATGATCTAGCAATAAGAAGTTTGATAAATATTCGTTTTGCTTAATTTCTACTTTGAAAAACTTCGTTGGCGCTCAGAACGCTTGGCGCTGTATAATTCAGCACACGCATGGTTGGGTTCAAACCAAATTATGTTTATTTGTCATACATTAAACCACCAGCGGCGGTACATGAGCATATATCCAATGTCATACAATACAGAATAGTAGATCAAGATGGCAGTTTCCTTTTAAAGATTATGTATTTCTAAAGATTTGTACAATATATCTTGATAACTGTTTTTAAGCTTTGATCTTTTGTGAAAATACTAGTGGAAATGGTTGAGTACATGGACTGGTTGACGTATTTTACATTAAATGTGGCGTGATTTACATCGTTAAAATAGAATCTACACAGTGATACAACTATAAATGGTTGTGATTTATTTAAGAACGAAGTCAGTAATTGGGAATTTAACTTGCGCTTTCAGACATTATGCGTATTTCGCACACAATTAAGAACGAAGTGTAATTCATTTATTCATACCAAGTACGAATGCATCAATCCGCCCGCGTTGTATCTACTTACATGTTCATTAATGTCAAAAGACACCAACATCACAGGACTGAGTACATAGTTCGTTGAATGTTATTTCGTGAATACACATATTGCGTAACACAGAGCACAAACCCAAATGACCTGTCCCTTTTTGACAGGTGTTAATTAGAGAATGTATCGCCACCATATTATGTCCCGGCAATTTTATGATACTTAATGAACCTTAATTCGGTGTCTAGCCGGGAGAGCCACATTTCAGAAATGGCTATTGCCGGTAGAGCCACATTTTCAGTTGAGTGCATTTCACCTATTCTAGCGGGTAATTAATTAATCCGATTACCGATACCTGTATATGAGTGTCCCACATTTTAATTATACTCCTAATTTAATACTCCCAGACTGAGGGAGGCGACCAGTTCCTACACCGTGTTAGTGACGACATCCTCATCTTCACTACAGGCAAGAACATTGAACATTTGTGTACTGCAGACATTGTATTTTGTGATGGTATATTTTATGCCTGTCCCAAGTTGTTTGATCAGATTTATTGTTTACATGCTGAGGTGTTTGGCCATATGTTTCCATTAGTTTACTGTTTGTTGTCCAATCGAACAAAATAGTGTTATGTCAACATGTTTCAGTACCTATGCGATTTTGCTAGTAGAGGAGGTCTAGAGTTTGCCCCACTTACAATTCAGTTGGACTTTGAACGTGCAGCTCACGTGACTGATGTATTTCCTGGGACATTAGTTAGAGGGTGTTTCTTTCACTTCACCCAATGTATCTGGAGGAGGGTGTAGAAAGAAGGTCTGGTGATGGACTATAAGGAAGATGAGGAGGTGAAGAAGCTGGTGAGAAGAACTGCTGCCCTCCCTCTAGTACCTCGTGACAAAGTGGATGATGTGTGGCTTGATGCCATTGCTGACTCTCCTGCAGGCCCTAAAGTGACTGCCTTCATCGACTACGTGACAACCAGTTGGGTTCAAGGAGGGGCCTTCATGCCAGAGATTTGGAACCATTTCGAAAACCAAGGCCACCGTACCAACAATCCCATGGAAGGGTGGCACAACAAGATAAAGAAACTTGCCAGGAAGTGCCACCCGAACATCTACGAGGTAGTGAAGCTATTTCAGCGAGAGCAGTCACTCAAAGAGGTTGCAGTCCTGAGACTCTCTCACCAGCGGTGAGAACCTTCACGAAGAAAGAAGTACAAGGCAATCGATGCAGGTATTGCAGTAATGCAGTAATGGCATTAAATCCATTGTGATATTCATATGCTATTCATATTCATCAATGTAAAGTTTTGATGAATATGTTATCCTTGTTGAATGATAAATGAGAAAACAAGACTTGTTTTGTTATATACGGTAACCTGTTAGAATCACAAAGCATGTTTTGACAGCATAGCCGCGAGAGCCACATTATACAATCACGCAACCATAACCATTGCCGCGAGAGCCACATCAATTTGGGCTATCTATTTTCGAAATGTGGCTTTGCCGGCCTGTAACCGTCAGTCCATGGGTCTGTAACAACATTATAAAATCAAAGTAACATGAATGTTACGTAATTCGTATTAAATCAAAAGTTAAAAGGTTATAACATGAATATTATTGCGCTTTTGAGGATAAAAGTGAAACTTTTGTTTAGGGATGACAGTACAAAAACACACCCTAAAAAATCAACTGTATTTATGCACGACTTCACACAGACTGAAAAAGTATACATATGTTTATCTAGCTACATGCATGGCACAAAGATTAACATAAAATAATAATGTTGGTCATGTTTGTTACTTTCTACATTTCGTTGTTATTGGTATTCTGAGGATGTTGTAATTATACACGGGTTCTGATCTTCTTTGACGTAGAATACATGAACTGGTTGAGTGACATTCTGCCACTAGCGTGAGAGAATTACCTACACATATACCCACAATCTTTTTAACTAATCCACAATATCAGAATGCTATTAACAATCTGACTGAAACATTTAACCAAAAGTCATTGATAAAAAAGCTTTTCATTTTACGGTTAGGTATTGCATTTAAATTGACTTTAACGTGAAATTGAATAGTTTCTGTTTTCTTTGGATTATACTTTACTTGCTTTCATCCATTTGGTAATTTTCTCCAAATCGCCATTAATATTTTACGCAGTGGTAGTTAGAATTGTCCACTTAGGGAATTGCCTGGACCCCGCCGCAAACACAGTAAACAGACATTCCAAGGTGAATAATATATACAATTGTTTCTTGGCTCGACATGCTAGGGTCCATAATGTTACTTATAATGTAAAACTAATAGTAATATTAAACTATATTAAAACATTTTTATACATTTATGTATTTAACATGAGAGAGGTAGCGACACATATATATATAAAGATGCTGTTTTTTATAATAATGATTGTACAATTCTGAATGCTTTAAACCTGTTGCATTAAACAAATTTTGGATAAGATGTTGTCTCATTGTGAATCAATTCATTCTCTTAATGGCTTTGTTGTGTACTAGACTTGTAAGTCATGTTTTTATTTCTTCCAAATGTTCTACTGCAAACACATACAGAGTCAGCGCTCAGGATTGCCATATCTATTGCACGAATGAATGAAAATATCATTAATAAATTTACCTGAGCTCACTGTGTGTTCTGAAGTAAAATCGATGTAGGGCACCCTGTACGGCTTCGTTCACGTTCACCCTCAAATGTACGATAGAAACATCTGCGATTCTGTGTGTTCTATGTTCAACTACATTTTTGTGACAGGCGTTCGTTTATTTATTAAAATTCCACAAATTCATAAATCACATTGAGTTGCTCGCCTCTTCTCGAGCTGCTCACACTCTCGACTGATGCTGGCTGCCTTAGCTAACTGGAGTCCGCATATAACTAATTACAAACTCTGTTCTAATTATGCTAATCGAGGAAGTGCATTATACCAGATGACAAACTTAGTTATCCTGTCACACTAATTCCACTAATATGTCAATTGACTAAACGAACATCCTTTTTTATATACTTACGTAGGAGTATCACATTGGACAGTGCATACAACTGTTTGTCAAAACAATATCAAGCAACATTTTAGATTTAGAATCACCATACCATGACATAACAGAAACATATATATTAAATTGTATATATTCATATTTGCCGATATTCATGATATATTTATTTTACCGTCATTGTTTGAAACTACTCTGAACGACTTGTATGTATAGATCTTCTTATTTGTAAACAGATGGCGCACTTATTATATATATTATTGATATAACTGTCTGCTCAAGTGTTTTATTTCTTTATTACGTAAAATGCTGTCAACATAAATAAATACAAATTATTTCATAACACTCCAAATAGAGTTGTCATAATGACAATAATATACACTTGTCGCATACAGTAATACTGTCCGGTATTCTTAGTAATATTTTCAATAGCAACCACATATTGTTAGCATTAATGTCTGCAATGTAAAGAAACTGAATGAAGCAGAGGCAAAATCAATCCATATATACAAAATTGTATATTTTTGGAAATACCAAATATACAAAATTGTGTATTATTGGATATACCACATATACAAAATTGTATATTTTGTATATATTGGAATTTCGCCTTGTGCAATGGACGCATGTCTAAACAAACATCCTTTTTTATATCCTTAAGTAGAAGTATCACGATGGACAGTGCATACAACTGTTTGGCAAACAATATCAAGCAATATTTTAAATTCAGAATCAACATACCATGACATAACAGAAACATATATATTAAATTGTATATATTCATATTTGCCGCTATTCACGATAAATTTATTTTACCGTCACTATTTAAAACTACTCTGAACTACTTGTATGTATTGATCATCTTATTTGTAAACAGTAGGCGGACGTATTATATATCTAACTGTTACAAAAGTCTGCTGAAATCTTCCATTTCTTTATTATGTAAAATGCTGTCAACATGAATAAATGCCAATTATTTCATAACACTCCAAATATAGTTGTCATAATGAACATAGTTTTAAAGTATATTTGTCACATGCAATAATACTGTCCGGTATTATTAGTAATATTTTCAACATCAACCACATATTGTGAGAATCCAGTAAGACGAAACTTAGTGAAGCAGTGGTAAAATCTATCCATATATACACAATTGTATATTTTTGGATACACCATATATACAAAATTGTATATTTTTGGATATACCATATATACAAATTGTATATTTTGTATATATTGGAATTTCCCCTTGTGTGCCTGTTCTTGGCCTGTCAGCGGTCCGCCCAGTCTGTCTGTAACGTTGCATCAAGTTGGTAACGGCAACACGGGAGCAACCGAAGGTTCGTGCAATATGGGCGTGGGTGGCTCCCATCTGTACCATATCCAATGCTCGTTCACGTTGTTCGACTGTGAGTCGTGGCATTTCTTTTGTGTTGTTTTATCACTGTGAATGTCTGACTTGCCGTTGCAATCGTTTTATACCCTTACCCGCACGTGCATTTGCAGTTGTCCATGGTGGACGTGTTTGTCACTTTTTCGCGTGTTATCTCGCAAACATGTACCAGACGATTAACATTTTCTGCATATTGTTGTATTTAGGTTGTGTGTTTTAGATAGACTTCATCGAAATTTTTGTATACTTTGTCTGAAATTTATATTTTCAGTTGGTAAAGTTTCTTTTGGACGTCAGTTTATTTTTTATAATTTTACAAATACGAAACTACCTTTTTAGTCGCCAATACTAGGGGTGGTGAACCGTACCTGTCTGACAGGTTGGGAGGATTTACGTTTTAAGGTTTTACTTTTGTAAAAGGCAACAACTTATGCTACAACAGTTACCCTTATAGATAAAAAAAATAGATAAAAAAAAATTGAAACGAAAAAGCAACAACTTCATTCCTGAAAACTATATATACGTGACTTCATCAACCCTTGCCGTAAAAGGCAACTATGCTTGTCGAAAGAGGCGACTAACGGGTTCGGGTGGTCAGGCTCGCTGACTTGGTTGATGCATGTCATCGTATCCCAATTGCATGGACCAATGCTCATGATGTCAATCACTGGATTTAAAATTGAAAAGGAGCCCCAGTTAGATTGGAGATTCAGAACCTGACGAAAATTATGACCTGCTTCATTTAATTCTTTTGTATTACAGAAAACGCTGGGCGGAAGGGAAAATTATAACCTGCTTCATTTAATTCTTTTGTATTACAGAAAACGTTGGACCGAAAGGAAAGTTATATGGTACAGGGACTGTGAGACAGTCTACCATCCTGTTCAAGATACTGCATATATTTCTCATCTGTGTTTGTCTAGTCTAGATCTACACATTTAGATGAGCGTGTCATGAAATGTAGAAGGTTCATGGAAAAACTGTTCATCCTGAAGCGGACCCGTGAAGATCCGGGGTAGAATGGTCTTCAGCAACCTATGCTTGCGCTAAAAGGGGATTATGCTTGTCGTAAGAGGCGACTAACGGGATCGGGTGGTCAGGCTCGCTGATCTGGTTGATGCATGTCACCCATCCAAATTGCGTGGATGGATGCTCATGATGTCAATCACTGGACTTTCTGATCAAGACTCGATTATTTACAGACCGCCGTCATACAGCTGAAATATTGCTGTGTGCGGCGATAAACAATAAACAAACAAACTGACTTGAGACGTGAAAAACTATTTCCATTTACGTATTTATCCTTTGTTTACAATGGTTGTACGACGTCACGTGCTGGCTTCGAAGCCTGACGGAGAACTAGCGATACGTTTACTTTGATGAGTAAAGCGAAAATTGTCACGCATCTCACTGTCGCATTTGCACTGCGTATCTGTATATAATTATGAATACCAATATGTAAAGGCTTGCATTATATCCGTCTGTTGTTATTTCAAAATATGTGTGTTTGTTTGCAAACAAGAGACATGGGTGAAATATTTTTATGTCACTATAAATTAGCTGATGTGAATCTGTAGACTCGACTTGTAGATCCACCTTTATATAAGTGTAAAACAAGTTTGGAGAAGAGGAAAATAGTCCCATAGGCGAACTATTTTGGTATCACTATCAATTAGTTCAATTAAGTAACAATGAGTTGAATTATGTGTCATTGTACTTGCAGACACACCTTCATATATTTGCAGAACAAAACCATGTGTTTTGAGCAAAGGAAAATATTCTCGACCATTGGAAACTGTTGGCCCATGGGCGATAGGTTTAATTTTTATTTTTTTTATTTTTAAAACATTTCATCCTTTGTGAAAACCCATGATAACAGCATGTTGAATATTGTAAATACCGAGCGCGGACAGTTTCCAGACAAATGGGTTTCCGAATTAAAATGGAACGTGTTCGAATATGACATCAAGTAATGTTCACAGGTCACATACAGTGAGTGAGTGAGTTGGGTTTAACGCCGCTTTTAACAGTATTTCAGTTATATCACGGCGTGTCAGCTTTATGTGGGAAGAAAGCCCGAAGTGATGCAGGTCTCAGACGTTTACCACTTCGGTGAAACCCACGAGCACGTGTTTGGTGCCAATAAACCTGGATGAATAGGACACTGAGTAACGGGTTTCACTGTACATCTGAATACATCTGGTAATCTAGGCTAAAGATATTCGATTTTCCATCTTGATACATCCACAGAGTTGCGTCCCTTGGGCACGCCAGAAACCTATGATTGTGGGTTCGAATCCCGGTTCGCCCCGATCATGTTTCTAGCTTTGTCAGCACCCGTGCTAGTGGGTTTCACCGAAGTGGTAAACGTCTGAGACCTGCACCACTTCGGGCTTTCCTCCCACATTAAGCTGCCACGCCTCGATATAACTGGAATACTGTTAGAAGCGGCGTTAAACCCAACTCACTCACTCACTGTATGCATCTGTAACCCTGTTCCTTCTGTGTCACACTTGCGTTCATCTGTTCACGCTCCGTGCGTTAACGCCGCCGTTGTCGACGTGACCTGGGGTGCACCTTCTTCCTCTTGCCCACAGCCTCCTTTATGACGGCCACGGCGGAGAAGAACAGGGTCGCCTCGATGAGGAAGATCAGCGCCCAGACGCCAGCAAATATCCCGATGCTCACTTGAGACTCAAATATCTTGTCTACCATCGCCTTGTAACATCCCTGCAACAGACAGTTACCTCCAACTGTGATGGGTACCACGCTGTCAAGCTGGGCGTTGCCCACACATGAGGACACGGGAAACCGAAACATATGCCTCATAAACAACAACAACAACATTAATAATAATAATAATCATCATCATCACCATCATCATCATCATCATCATCATCATCATCATCATCATCATCATCATCATCATTCACTGGATCAGTGTGCAGACAACAAACATTATCAGATCCCTCCGGAATATACAACCCCATCTGTCTGTTAGGTGCTAGCAGGTTAACAGCCACATTGCCATTGCTTCCTACCGGGTACCCATTCACTGCTGGGTGAACAGAGGTACATGTCAAACGAAGTTACTTGCCCAAGGAAACGCCACGTGTGCTTCAGTGTGTCCTAGAAACTCCCAGGAGCCAAGCTGCCGAAACGTGGTCACCCATCCAAGGACTCTCCGCGATCGACATTGCTTTACCTCACCTGGTTTGTGACCTGTGTGCTGTGCATATGACCTCCATGGGGATACATGATGCCAGACATCAACCACGCAGAAAACACCAAGATGGCAGTGACTATCGACATCAACAGTGACTATTATTTTAACAAATTTTGTCATTTATGAAAATGTATTCAATTCTTCAAATACTGAAATACTCAAATACAGAAAAAAGGTAATCTTCTCCAGGATTTGCCAAAGATTTGTTTAACAGATGTTTTACACATCATGTATTGTGGATCGTCAGCACAAGTCTTCAACCCTTGCCCGTTACGTATTAAATGATGTACTTATTCGTCAGTGCTGATTTACCAGTTGAATGTTGGTGTTGTCGCTGCTGGGGGAGACTGTACAGTTGGGGCTCAACTGAGTGTTCTTCTTCTCCTCTAGGGCCGCTGTGATGTTGCTGCAGCAGGAGATGGGGACGCTCATGTTGCCTCGTCCCTCCCACCACAGCGTCTCCTCAAAGTCGGAAAACCCCTCAAGGCCACAACACTTCATCTGAAACACAAAGACTGTCAACACCCCCAAACACAACACTTCATCTGAAACACAGAGACTGTCAACACCCCCAAACACAACACTTCATCTGAAACACAGAGACTGTCAACACCTCCAAACACAACACTTCATCTGAAACACAGAGACTGTCAACACCACCAAACACAACACTTCATCTTAAACACAGAGACTGTCAACACCTCCAAACACAACACTTCACCTGAAACACAGAGACTGTCAACACCACCAAACACATCACTTCATCTGAAACACAGAGACTGTCAACACCTCCAAACACAACACTTCATCTTAAACACAGAGACTGTCAACACCACCAAACACAACACTTCATCTGAAACACAGAGACTGTCAACACCTCCAAACACAACACTTCATCTGAAACACAGAGACTGTCAACACCACCAAACACAACACTTCATCCGAAACACAGAGACTGTCAACACCTCCAAACACAACACTTCATCTGAAACACAGAGACTGTCAACACCTCCAAACACAACACTTCACCTGAAACACAGAGACTGTCAACACCTCCAAACACAACACTTCATCTTAAACACAGAGGCTGTCAACACCTCCAAACACAACACTTCATCTGAAACACAAAGACTGTCAACACCACCAAACACAACACTTCATCTTAAACACAGAGACTGTCAACACCACCAAACACAACACTTCATCCGAAACACAGAGACTGTCAACACCTCCAAACACAACACTTCATCTGAAACACAGAGACTGTCAACACCTCCAAACACAACACTTCATCTTAAACACAGAGACTGTCAACACCCCCAAACACAACACTTCACCTGAAACACAGAGGCTGTCAACACCTCCAAACACAACACTTCATCTGAAACACAGAGACTGTCAACACCTCCAAACACAACACTTCATCTTAAACACAGAGACTGTCAACACCTCCAAACACAACACTTCATCTGAAACACAGAGACTGTCAACACCTCCAAACACAATACTTTATCTTAAACACAGAGACTGTCAACACCACCAAACACAACACTTCATCTTAAACACAGAGACTGTCAACACCCCCAAACACAACACTTCACCTGAAACACAGAGGCTGTCAACATCTCCAAACACAACACTTCATCTGAAACACAAAGACTGTCAACACCTCCAAACACAACACTTCATCTTAAACACAGAGACTGTCAACACCTCCAAACACAACACTTCATCTTAAACACAGAGACTGTCAACACCTCCAAACACAATACTTTATCTTAAACACAGAGACTGTCAACACCACCAAACACAACACTTCATCTTA
The DNA here is from genome assembly GCF_022045235.1 of Haliotis cracherodii. Classification (NCBI taxonomy): domain Eukaryota; kingdom Metazoa; phylum Mollusca; class Gastropoda; order Lepetellida; family Haliotidae; genus Haliotis; species Haliotis cracherodii. The sequence continues at coordinate 2,581,281 of NW_027266267.1, forward strand.
AACACAGAGACTGTCAACACCTCCAAACACAACACTTCATCTTAAACACAGAGACTGTCAACACCTCCAAACAACACAGTTTACCTGAAACACAGAGACTGTCAACACCCCCAAACACAACACTTCACCTGAAACACAGAGACTGTCAACACCACCAAACACAACACTTCATCTTAAACACAGAGACTGTCAACACCTCCAAACACAACACCTTATCTTAAACACAGAGACTGTCAACACCTCCAAACACAACACCTTATCTTAAACAGAGAGACTGTCAACACCTCCAAACACAACACTTCATCTTAAACACAGAGACTGTCAACACCTCCAAACACAACACTTCACCTGAAACACAGAGACTGTCAACACCACCAAACACATCACTTCATCTGAAACACAGAGACTGTCAACACCTCCAAACACAACACTTCATCTGAAACACAGAGACTGTCAACACCACCAAACACAACACTTCATCTGAAACACAGAGACTGTCAACACCTCCAAACACAACACTTCATCTGAAACACAGAGACTGTCAACACCACCAAACACAACACTTCATCCGAAACACAGAGACTGTCAACACCTCCAAACACAACACTTCATCTGAAACACAGAGACTGTCAACACCTCCAAACACAATACTTTATCTTAAACACAGAGACTGTCAACACCACCAAACACAACACTTCATCTTAAACACAAAGACTGTCAACACCTCCAAACACAACACTTCATCTTAAACACAGAGACTGTCAACACCTCCAAACACAACACTTCATCTTAAACACAGAGACTGTCAACACCTCCAAACACAATACTTTATCTTAAACACAGAGACTGTCAACACCACCAAACACAACACTTCATCTTAAACACAGAGACTGTCAACACCTCCAAACACAACACTTCATCTTAAACACAGAGACTGTCAACACCTCCAAACAACACAGTTTACCTGAAACACAGAGACTGTCAACACCCCCAAACACAACACTTCACCTGAAACACAGAGACTGTCAACACCACCAAACACAACACTTCATCTTAAACACAGAGACTGTCAACACCTCCAAACACAACACCTTATCTTAAACACAGAGACTGTCAACACCTCCAAACACAACACCTTATCTTAAACACAGAGACTGTCAACACCTCCAAACACAACACTTCATCTTAAACACAGAGACTGTCAACACCTCCAAACACAACACTTCACCTGAAACACAGAGACTGTCAACACCACCAAACACATCACTTCATCTGAAACACAGAGACTGTCAACACCTCCAAACACAACACTTCATCTGAAACACAGAGACTGTCAACACCACCAAACACAACACTTCATCTGAAACACAGAGACTGTCAACACCTCCAAACACAACACTTCATCTGAAACACAGAGACTGTCAACACCACCAAACACAACACTTCATCCGAAACACAGAGACTGTCAACACCTCCAAACACAACACTTCATCTGAAACACAGAGACTGTCAACACCACCAAACACAACACTTCACCTGAAACACAGAGACTGTCAACACCACCAAACACAACACTTCATCTTAAACACAGAGACTGTCAACACCTCCAAACACAACACTTCATCTGAAACACAAAGACTGTCAACACCACCAAACACAACACTTCATCTTAAACACAGAGACTGTCAACACCACCAAACACAACACTTCACCTGAAACACAGAGACTGTAAACACCTCCAAACACAACACTTCATCTGAAACACAGAGACTGTCAACACCTCCAAACACAACACTTCACCTGAAACACAGAGACTGTCAACACCACCAAACACAACACTTAATCTCAAACACAGAGACTGTCAACACCTCCAAACACAACACCTCATCTTAAACACAGAGACTGTCAACACCTCCAAACACAACACTTCATCTTAAACACAGAGACTGTCAACACCTCCAAACACAACACTTCATCTTAAACACAGAGACTGTCAACACCTCCAAACACAACACCTTATCTTAAACACAGAGACTGTCAACACCTCCAAACACAACACTTCATCTTAAACACAGAGACTGTCAACACCTCCAAACACAACACCTTATCTTAAACACAGAGACTGTCAACACCTCCAAACACAACACCATATCTTAAACACAGAGACTGTCAACACCTCCAAACACAACACTTCATCTTAAACACAGAGACTGTCAACACCACCAAACACAACACTTCATCTGAAACACAGAGACTGTCAACACCCCCAAACACAACACTTCACCTGAAACACAGAGACTGTCAACACCCCCAAACACAAAACTTCACCTGAAACACAGAGACTGTCAACACCTCCAAACACAACACTTCATCTTAAACACAGAGACTGTCAACACCTCCAAACACAACACCTTATCTTAAACACAGAGACTGTCAACACCTCCAAACACAACACTTCATCTTAAACACAGAGACTGTCAACACCTCCAAACAACACACATCATCTGAAACACAGAGACTGTCAACACCACCAAACACAACACTTCATCTTAAACAGAAAGACTGTCAACACCCCCAAACACAAAACTTCACCTGAAACACAGAGACTGTCAACACCTCCAAACACAACACTTCATCTGAAACACAGAGACTGTCAACACCTCCAAACACAACACCTTATCTTAAACACAGAGACTGTCAACACCTCCAAACACAACACTTCATCTTAAACACAGAGACTGTCAACACCTCCAAACAACACACATCATCTGAAACACAAAGACTGTCAACACCACCAAACACAACACTTCATCTGAAACACAGAGACTGTCAACACCTCCAAACACAACACTTCACCTGAAACACAGAGACTGTAAACACCTCCAAACACAACACTTCACCTGAAACACAGAGACTGTAAACACCTCCAAACACAACACTTCATCTGAAACACAGAGACTGTCAACACCTCCAAACACAACACTTCACCTGAAACACAGAGACTGTCAACACCACCAAACACAACGCTTAATCTCAAACACAGAGACTGTCAACACCTCCAAACACAACACCTTATCTTAAACACAGAGACTGTCAACACCTCCAAACACAACACTTCATCTTAAACACAGAGACTGTCAACACCTCCAAACACAACACTTCATCTGAAACACAGAGACTGTCAACACCTCCAAACACAACACCTTATCTTAAACACAGAGACTGTCAACACCTCCAAACACAACACTTCATCTTAAACACAGAGACTGTCAACACCTCCAAACACAACACCTTATCTTAAACACAGAGACTGTCAACACCTCCAAACACAACACCTTATCTTAAACACAGAGACTGTCAACACCTCCAAACACAACACTTCATCTTAAACACAGAGACTGTCAACACCACTAAACACAACACTTCACCTAAAACACAGAGACTGTCAACACCTCCAAACACAACACTTCATCTTAAACACAGAGACTGTCAACACCCCCAAACACAACACTTCACCTGAAACACAGAGACTGTCAACACCTCCAAACACAACACTTCATCTGAAACACAGAGACTGTCAACACCTCCAATCACAACACTTCATCTTAAACACAGAGACTGTCAACACCACCAAACACAACACTTTATCTTAAACACAGAGACTGTCAACACCTCCAAACAACACACATCATCTGAAACACAGAGACTGTCAACACCTCCAAACACAACACTTCATCTGAAACACAGAGACTGTCAACACCCCCAAACACAACACTTCACCTGAAACACAGAGACTGTAAACACCTCCAAACACAACACTTCATCTTAAACACAGAGACTGTCAACACCTCCAAACACAAAACTTCACCTGAAACACAGAGACTGTCAACACCTCCAAACACAACACTTTATCTTAAACACAGAGACTGTCAACACCTCCAAACACAACACCTTATCTTAAACACAGAGACTGTCAACACCTCCAAACACAACACTTCATCTTAAACACAGAGACTGTCAACACCTCCAAACAACACACATCATCTGAAACACAGAGACTGTCAACACCTCCAAACACAACACTTCATCTTAAACACAAAGACTGTCAACACCCCCAAACACAAAACTTCACCTGAAACACAGAGACTGTCAACACCTCCAAACACAACACTTCATCTTAAACACAGAGACTGTCAACACCTCCAAACACAACACTTCATCTTAAACACAGAGACTGTCAACACCTCCAAACACAACACTTTATCTTAAACACAGAGACTGTCAACACCTCCAAACACAACACTTCACCTGAAACACAGAGACTGTCAACACCACCAAACACATCACTTCATCTGAAACACAGAGACTGTCAACACCTCCAAACACAACACTTCATCTGAAACACAGAGACTGTCAACACCACCAAACACAACACTTCATCTGAAACACAGAGACTGTCAACACCTCCAAACACAACACTTCATCTGAAACACAGAGACTGTCAACACCACCAAACACAACACTTCATCCGAAACACAGAGACTGTCAACACCTCCAAACACAACACTTCATCTGAAACACAGAGACTGTCAACACCACCAAACACAACACTTCACCTGAAACACAGAGACTGTCAACACCACCAAACACAACACTTCATCTTAAACACAGAGACTGTCAACACCTCCAAACACAACACTTCATCTGAAACACAAAGACTGTCAACACCACCAAACACAACACTTCATCTTAAACACAGAGACTGTCAACACCACCAAACACAACACTTCACCTGAAACACAGAGACTGTAAACACCTCCAAACACAACACTTCATCTGAAACACAGAGACTGTCAACACCTCCAAACACAACACTTCACCTGAAACACAGAGACTGTCAACACCACCAAACACAACACTTAATCTCAAACACAGAGACTGTCAACACCTCCAAACACAACACCTCATCTTAAACACAGAGACTGTCAACACCTCCAAACACAACACTTCATCTTAAACACAGAGACTGTCAACACCTCCAAACACAACACTTCATCTTAAACACAGAGACTGTCAACACCTCCAAACACAACACCTTATCTTAAACACAGAGACTGTCAACACCTCCAAACACAACACTTCATCTTAAACACAGAGACTGTCAACACCTCCAAACACAACACCTTATCTTAAACACAGAGACTGTCAACACCTCCAAACACAACACCATATCTTAAACACAGAGACTGTCAACACCTCCAAACACAACACTTCATCTTAAACACAGAGACTGTCAACACCACCAAACACGACACTTCATCTGAAACACAGAGACTGTCAACACCTCCAAACACAACACTTCACCTGAAACACAGAGACTGTCAACACCTCCAAACACAACACTTCATCTGAAACACAGAGACTGTCAACACCTCCAAACACAACACTTCATCTTAAACACAGAGACTGTCAACACCTCCAAACACAACACTTTATCTTAAACACAGAGACTGTCAACACCTCCAAACAACACACATCATCTGAAACACAGAGACTGTCAACACCACCAAACACAACACTTCATCTGAAACACAGAGACTGTCAACACCCCCAAACACAAAACTTCACCTGAAACACAGAGACTGTCAACACCTCCAAACACAACACTTCATCTTAAACACAGAGACTGTCAACACCTCCAAACACAACACCTTATCTTAAACACAGAGACTGTCAACACCTCCAAACACAACACTTCATCTTAAACACAGAGACTGTCAACACCTCCAAACAACACACATCATCTGAAACACAGAGACTGTCAACACCACCAAACACAACACTTCATCTTAAACAGAAAGACTGTCAACACCCCCAAACACAAAACTTCACCTGAAACACAGAGACTGTCAACACCTCCAAACACAACACTTCATCTGAAACACAGAGACTGTCAACACCTCCAAACACAACACCTTATCTTAAACACAGAGACTGTCAACACCTCCAAACACAACACTTCATCTTAAACACAGAGACTGTCAACACCTCCAAACAACACACATCATCTGAAACACAAAGACTGTCAACACCACCAAACACAACACTTCATCTGAAACACAGAGACTGTCAACACCTCCAAACACAACACTTCACCTGAAACACAGAGACTGTAAACACCTCCAAACACAACACTTCACCTGAAACACAGAGACTGTAAACACCTCCAAACACAACACTTCATCTGAAACACAGAGACTGTCAACACCTCCAAACACAACACTTCACCTGAAACACAGAGACTGTCAACACCACCAAACACAACGCTTAATCTCAAACACAGAGACTGTCAACACCTCCAAACACAACACCTTATCTTAAACACAGAGACTGTCAACACCTCCAAACACAACACTTCATCTTAAACACAGAGACTGTCAACACCTCCAAACACAACACTTCATCTGAAACACAGAGACTGTCAACACCTCCAAACACAACACCTTATCTTAAACACAGAGACTGTCAACACCTCCAAACACAACACTTCATCTTAAACACAGAGACTGTCAACACCTCCAAACACAACACCTTATCTTAAACACAGAGACTGTCAACACCTCCAAACACAACACCTTATCTTAAACACAGAGACTGTCAACACCTCCAAACACAACACTTCATCTTAAACACAGAGACTGTCAACACCACTAAACACAACACTTCACCTAAAACACAGAGACTGTCAACACCTCCAAACACAACACTTCATCTTAAACACAGAGACTGTCAACACCCCCAAACACAACACTTCACCTGAAACACAGAGACTGTCAACACCTCCAAACACAACACTTCATCTGAAACACAGAGACTGTCAACACCTCCAATCACAACACTTCATCTTAAACACAGAGACTGTCAACACCACCAAACACAACACTTTATCTTAAACACAGAGACTGTCAACACCTCCAAACAACACACATCATCTGAAACACAGAGACTGTCAACACCTCCAAACACAACACTTCATCTGAAACACAGAGACTGTCAACACCCCCAAACACAACACTTCACCTGAAACACAGAGACTGTCAACACCTCCAAACACAACACTTCATCTTAAACACAGAGACTGTCAACACCTCCAAACACAAAACTTCACCTGAAACACAGAGACTGTCAACACCTCCAAACACAACACTTTATCTTAAACACAGAGACTGTCAACACCTCCAAACACAACACCTTATCTTAAACACAGAGACTGTCAACACCTCCAAACACAACACTTCATCTTAAACACAGAGACTGTCAACACCTCCAAACAACACACATCATCTGAAACACAGAGACTGTCAACACCTCCAAACACAACACTTCATCTTAAACACAAAGACTGTCAACACCCCCAAACACAAAACTTCACCTGAAACACAGAGACTGTCAACACCTCCAAACACAAAACTTCACCTGAAACACAGAGACTGTCAACACCTCCAAACACAACACTTCATCTTAAACACAGAGACTGTCAACACCTCCAAACACAACACCTTATCTTAAACACAGAGACTGTCAACACCTCCAAACACAACACTTCATCTTAAACACAGAGACTGTCAACACCTCCAAACAACACACATCATCTGAAACACAGAGACTGTCAACACCACCAAACACAACACTTCATCTTAAACACAAAGACTGTCAACACCCCCAAACACAAAACTTCACCTGAAACACAGAGACTGTCAACACCTCCAAACACAACACTTCATCTGAAACACAGAGACTGTCAACACCTCCAAACACAACACCTTATCTTAAACACAGAGACTGTCAACACCTCCAAACACAACACTTCATCTTAAACACAGAGACTGTCAACACCTCCAAACAACACACATCATCTGAAACACAGAGACTGTCAACACCACCAAACACAACACTTCATCTCAAACACAGAGACTGTCAACACCTCCAAACACAACACTTCATCTGAAACACAGAGACTGTCAACACCCCCAAACACAACACTTCACCTGAAACACAGAGACTGTCAACACCACCAAACACAACACTTCATCTCAAACACAGAGACTGTCAACACCTCCAAACACAACACTTCATCTGAAACACAGAGACTGTCAACACCACCAAACACAACACTTCATCTCAAACACAGAGACTGTCAACACCTCCAAACACAACACTTCACCTGAAACACAGAGACTGTCAACACCTCCAAACACAACACTTCATCTCAAACACAGAGACTGTCAACACCTCCAAACACAACACTTCATCTTAAACACAGAGACTGTCAACACCCCAAAACACAACACTTCATCTGAAACACAGAGACTGTCAAAACCCCTAAACACAACACTTCACCTGAAACACAGAGACTGTCAACACCACCAAACACAACACTTCATCTTAAACACAGAGACTGTCAACACTTCCAAACACCACACTTCATCTGAAACACAGAGACTGTCAACACCTCCAAACACAACACTTCATCTTAAACACAGAGACTGTCAACACCCCAAAACACAACACTTCATCTGAAACACAGAGACTGTCAAGACCCCTAAACACAACACTTCACCTGAAACACAGAGACTGTCAACACCACCAAACACAACACTTCATCTTAAACACAGAGACTGTCAACACTTCCAAACACCACACTTCATCTGAAACACAGAGACTGTCAACACCTCCAAACACAACACTTCATCTTAAACACAGATATTGTCACCACACGACCCCCAAATACAACACTTTACTTGAAACACAGATATTGTCACTCCACGACCTCCAAATACAACACTTTACTTGAAACACAGACATTGTCACTGCACGACCTCCAAACACAACATCTCCACCGAAACGCAGATATTTTCACTGCAATTTTCTCTTAACAACTCATCTAGTCCATGATAGCTGTCGATATCTTGGATATGTCGTTACTCTTCTCTAAACAACTCACCTGGTCCATGATGACTGTCCATATCGTGGACATGGCGTTACACTTCTCTAAACATCTCACCTGGTCCATGATAGCTGTCCATATCTTGGATATGGCGTTGCTGTCTTCCATGCCCTTGAAGTAAGAGAACTGCAGGGCGTCACGCAGCGCCTTCTTGATGTAACTGTCAATCTGTACAAAGCATGGAGAGAGGTTCTAGCTTGTGTGTTCTACATTCTACCCTATGTAGAAGGTCAAATAGTTACACCATAATAGATTTTCCTGCAAAATGACCCGAGTGTCAAAGGTAGGATGCACCGTTTTACTATTTCTTCCTGGTTTTATTACATCAATAATTCATTTATTGATATTCCAAAATGAATTAATGACATCACAAATTTGAATTCTAGATATCATAAATGGAAATTGTGAATTTGTGACATCTGAAAGTCTCAAGTACTTTATGATATCATAAATTCATTTATATATCAATTAATCATTTTTTTTAATAGTCGAATTTATGATATCAATATTTCAGTTTGTGATAATAAAACGGAAAATTGCTATATTGATGTTATTAGACTGTTATTAGATATAGTCAGCTCATTGTTTCGAAAAAGAAATGTAGAAATGTATGAAAATAGATCAGAAGGTCACTGAAACTGAGTTCTAAATGGTAAATATAACAAGTGACCCAAAGCGTGGTACCACGTCCCCTGCAGACCTGCAAGCAGTGGAAATCTGATCAGTCAGCACTTCGATGTTTGGCCAAGCCCCGCAGCGGAACCGGGACAACATTATTTACGGTATGTGGTTTGAGGTTTCGAATGTGGTGAGTGAGTGAGTGAGTGAGTTGGGTTTAACGTCGCTTTTAACAGTATTCCAGTTATATCTCGGCGTTTCGAATTTTGCAGTCAGGTAGAGATACACAGGCAACTGCTCGCGGCACTGGGAATGGTTTGCTTCGAGTTTTGTAACTCAGGACTTACTGTAGTTTCTACAGTTTCAAGTACATATGGTGTTTGTTTGTTTGTTTGTTTGTTTGTTTGTTGTTTAACGCCGCACGCAGCAATATTTCACCTGTATGACGGAGGTCTGTAAATAATCGGGTTTTGGCCAGGCAATGCAGTGATTGATAGCATGACCATCGATCCACGCAATTGGGATACGATGACATGTATCAACCAAGTCACCGAGCCTGACCACCCGATCCCGTTAGTCGCCTCTTACGACAAGCATAGTCGCCCTTTACGGCAAGCATGGGTTGCTGAAGACCTATTCTACCCCGGATCTTCACGGGCCCAACTGAATATAATAAGATCTAGATTGGAACCCCATGGAAACTAAATCTGGGACTGATTTTGTGCATGTGCGCCTGTGCGCCTGTGTGACTGTGTGCCCGTGTGCCTGTGTGACTGTATGCTCGTGTGCCTGTGTGCCTTTGCGCCTGTGTAACTGTGTGACTGTTTCCTTTGTGTCTCTATGACTGTGTGCCTATGTGCCTGTGTGCCACCAATGTGACTGTGTGCCTCTGTGACTGTGTGCCCGTGTGCCTGTGTGCCTGTGTGCCACCAATGTGACTGTGTGCCTGTGTGACTGTGTGCTCGTCTGCCTGTGTGCCTGTGTGCCACCAATGTAACTGTGTGCCTGTGTGACTGTGTGCCTGTGTGCCTCTGTGACTGTGCAGGTGCCCTGTGATACTTACCATGGTACCGGGCAGCAGGAACAGAGTGAGGAACACGCCCTCCACCAGGATGATAACAACCAGGAATACACAATACTGTGGGGAAAGACGGCAGAGGTTAGTGTGATAACAGTGATAACAACCAGGAATACACAATACTGTGGGGAAAGACAGCAGAGGTTAGTGTGATAACAGTGATAACAACCAGGAATACATAATACTGTGGACACACGGCAGAGGTTAGTGGGATAACAGTAAAAACAACCAGGAATACACAATACCTTGGGGAAACACGACAGAGGTTAGTGTAATAACAGTAAAAACAACCAGGAATACACAATACCTTGGGGAAACACGGCAGAGGTTAGTGGGATAACAGTAAAAACAACCAGGAATACACAATACTTTGGGGAAACACGGCAGAGGTTAGTGTGATAACAGTAAAAACAACCAGGAATACACAATACTGTGGGGAAACACGGCAGAGGTTAGTGTGGTAACAGTAAAAACAACCAGGAATACACAATAATGTGGGAAAAGACAGCAGAAGTTAGTGTGATAACAGTAAAAACAACCAGGAATACACAATACCTTGGGGAAACATGGCAGAGGTTAGTGGGATAACAGTAAAAACAACCAGGAATACACAATACCTTGGGGAAACACGGCAGAGTATAGTGTGATAACAGTAAAAACAACCAGGAATACACAATACCTTGGGGAAACACGGCAGAAGTTAGTGTAATAACAGTAAAAACAACCAGGAATACACAATACCTTGGGGAAACACGACACGTGTAAGAGGTTGATCAAGTAGAACTATACAGCACTGTTCGGAGTAGCACGACGGAGGCACGGGTGATAACAGTGATATGAGCTTGAAAGATGTGGTACTAGGGGGGATCGTTAATTGTGTGATAGATGTACACCATGTGTTTACAAAGTGGACTTGAATAAGTTGCTAGGGCAGCCAATTAACCAGAACCATGTCTCCACAGGCAATACTGTCTAACACCATTACCAGTCAGCTCGGCTCGGTACAATTAGGAGATCCGCATGACTTTTCAGATTTGCGAGCGTTACTGAAATTTAATACCGTACATTTCATTGGGCGCAAGATATTTTAAAAGTTCGCATTTCAACGCATGTAAATCGGTACATACATAACAGCCCGCTCGTTTGTTAAACTGAAGAAACATAAACATTTTATCTGATACATATAAACTGCATCATATCATTGCCAGTCTTCGCAACATGATACCTATCGGCAAAGACATGAATACTCAGTTAAAAGATTACTCGGCTCAACATACCATTTATCAACGTTTCATACTCATGCCTCTCCTCGTTTAACATCCAGAGTGACGTACGCGTGTGAGGAACGATTACCACTCTGATATAACTCTCTTCAAAGTCTGTTTTTGGCTAAATGATTACCAGTAAGAGTTGCTGATAGTGAGAACACAGTGGGATAATGATACCTCCTTTCACGCAATGACTGTACCCATCTGACGTGACAGATCACACACTCGTCATTGGAGGAGCTGTCACGCGATTCTGTATAGGTCTGCAAGATAATGATGATTACCTCTTACCAAAATGAGGAAGCATTTAGACTTGCAACATCCCCCCAGCAGACCGGAACCGGAAATGACGATGAAGCTTGAGCTGACGGCAATGAGAGGCATGCTGATATTCTGGATGAGCTCTTTGATCATCGTCTTTATTTCATCTGCTGAGATGCTGGTCTTGAAGGCGGCTGGCAGGTGCTCCCCGGCGGACTGCTTGAGTGAGTCCAGGGAGCCCTTCAGCATGTCTGTCACCATCCCCAGTACGTCGTCCAGGATCTCCTGGTTGTATTCCACCAGCAGCCCGATCACCAGCAGCCCGATAGACAGCAGCTGAAGCAGAGTGAGTGAGTTTGTGGGTGGGTGGGTGAATTGGTGGGTGAGTGAGTGAGTGAGTGAGTGAGTGAGTGAGTGAGTGAATGGGTGGGTGGGTGGGTGGGTGGGTGGTTGAGTGAGTGATCGGGTGAGTGAGTGGTTGAGTGAGTGAGTGAGTGAGTGAGTGGGTTGGTGAGTGAGTGAGTGAGTGAGCACTCCAGCAATAACACGACTGGGCTTCACACATTGTACCCATGTCGGGAATTGAACCCCGGTCTTTGTCGTGACCAGCGAACGCCTTAACCACTAGGCTACCCGACCGCCCCGGTGTAGGTCAGACAAGGTGTTAAAGCAGTATAACAACCTGCCGACCGATAGACAGCAGCTGTAGGATAGACAAGGTGTTAAACCGGTATAACAACCTGCCGACCGATAGACAGCATCTGTAGGATAGACAAGGTGTTAAACCAGTAAAAACAACCTCACGGCCGATAGACAGCATCTGTAGGATAGACAAGGTGTTAAACCAGTATAACAACCTCACGGCCGATAGACAGCAGCTGTAGGATAGACAAGGTATTAAACCAGTATAACAACCTGCCGATCGATAGACAGCATCTGTAGGATAGACAAGGTGTTAAAGCAGTATAACAACCTGCCGGCCGATAGACAGCAGCTGTCGGATAGACAAGGTGTTAAACCAGTATAACAACCTCACGGCCGATAGACACCAGCTGTAGGATAGACAAGGTGTTAAACCAGTATAACAACCTCCCGACCGATAGACAGCAGCTGTAGGATAGACAAGGTGTTAAAGCAGTATAACAACCTGCCGACCGATAGACAGCATCTGTAGGATAGACAAGGTGTTAAACCAGTATTAACAACCTCCCGGCCGATAGACAGCAGTTGTAGGATAGACAAGGTGTTAAACCAGTATAACAACCTGCCGACCGATAGACAGCAGCTGTAGGATAGACAAGGTGTTAAACCAGTATAACAACCTGCCGACCGATAGAGAGCATCTGTAGGATAGACAAGGTGTTAAACCAGTATAATAACCTGTCGACCGATAGACAGCATCTGTAAGATAGACAAGGTGTGAAACCAGTATAACAACCTGCCGATCGATAGACAGCAGCTGTTTAGGATAGACAAGGTGTTAAACTAGTATAACAACCTGCCGACCGATAGACAGCAGCTGTAGGATAGACAATGTGTTAAACCGGTATAACAACCTCTCGGCCAATAGACAGCAGCTCTAGGAAAGACAAGGTGTTAAACCAGTATAACAACCTGCCGGCCGATAGACAGAAGCTGTAGAAAAGACAAGGTGTTAAACCAGTATAACAATCTGCCGGCCGATAGACACCAGCTGTAGGATAGACATCATATCAACTTTAGTTGCTGGAACACTTATGTGGCGTCGAGATCTGGACAGACTAATTGTAAGATATCCATGGGTTGTTTTAACCAAATAAAGACTAGTGTTGACGTCACCAGGACCGGCTGGACATTGCAACACCACTGTCTCATGGTTTTGGGCCTTATGCACGAGATCTGTAGGATGTTGGTCTGCGTATATAAACGACAATGTGATCTATTGTTTGAGAATGATCAACAATGATGACGCGAGGAGTTCATTCCCGCATGCCCCCATTGGTGTCAGTACGTCCCAATTCAATACACCCCTAAAGCCCCAGTTACACCAGGCTTGCGAACAGGTTACGACCTAGTTGCGTCCGAAAAATGTTGGAATCGCGGGCAAATCGTATGAAGAGCGCACGGACTGATCGCAGAGGTCGTGGGTGAACGCCAGAGCAAAATCAGTTGCAGCAAGTTCGATGGTCATTTTCAAAACTTCTGACCTGAGATTCATAATCGTAAGAGGTCGCAGACAGGTCTTACATGGTCGTACCACCAGTCGCGACTGGGTTCCGTCTTAGCGCAAGCGGTCATACCTAAAACAATTGTCAACTCGTTGCGTAATGGTTCACATATATTTCAGATGCAATTTAAAGCATATCGGGACTTTCGGAATTATGCACTATGATTGAATACATTTAACTGTGTCTTTGGTATATTTTTAGGTGCAAGACATATGTAAAATCAAAAATTATATTTGAGGGATTATTTGACAAAGATCTCGAAATCATACGCGCATTCTGTTTGGTTTGTCGTATTTTCGCACATAACATTCATCGATTGAGGACGAGTATTCTTGCAGGTTACGGAAAGGGGCGAGTGGTGACGAATGAACGATTGGTGGTACCACCAGTCTTTAGTTCGCAGACCAGTATATTTATATTTGGAATAGCTTCTGAGGTTCAGGTCAATGTCCACTACAGCATTTCGCTTTGTTCGCACGACTGCCACGACTATTCGTACGATTGGTCGCTGATCGCCACCGCTAGTCGCACTATTACCTACGATTGAACTTGCGATCGATCTTCTCAATCGTTGGTGATCGCACGACCACGCTACCACAAATCGTACGATTAAGCTACAGTCACACAGACAATACGACCGCGATGAACCTCTTGGCGACTGATTTCCTTTGCGACCGACTGGCGATCGCTGTGGCCGGTGCACTACTTCTGCCCATGTTTGGAATTAGGGTATGATCGCCGTCCAATCAGCGATAGGTTTTGCAACTTGTCAGTGATCAATCGGCAACTGTTTTACTGCAGATACGGCGAAATTCTTGCAACTGGTTGAGACCGATCGGTGACTAGTCAGCGAATCTTTGGTGACTTGTTGCAACTGAACGGGGAGTGTCGGTAACTAGTTGTCGATCGATCACCGATAAAAACATAATGCATATAAAAAGGGTTTCTTTTCTGAATCAAATAATTTCTTTGCAAGTTGTCAAGATGTTACCAGCAGAACAGTCGCAGTTGCTCCCCGTGCAGAGAATAAATAAAAATGCTGCAGTTGCTGTCATGATGATGTACAGAAGGATGAGAAGGACAAGGCGAAGGCAGTATTGGCTGAGACCTTGGATCGCAAGAAGGTCACAGCAAGGAGACTATAAGAATCTGACGGCAGAGCGGGGGAGAAAGGCGTGGTGATTTCGTGGGCTACCTCAGAGTGGATGCTGTCAACACTGGGCCTCTCTGGCTCTTCCTCCTCCTCAGTGTCCGCCTCTTCTTGTGTTGAGATGTTGCTGGCTCTGGCTCCATTTTAGCAGACCTGTGCACCACAGCAGTTGTCTCTATTGTATCTTCTACAATTTCTGGTTCTATTGTGTTCCTGCCTTTACAGACCAAAGTGATGACTGAAAATTGACTTTCTGAGTACTTATGACAAAATGATGATGTAATGCACAGACAGGCCTATAGACGGTGACATGCTGCAAACCCAACGGCGAATGATCGACGCACGCTCGGAAACCTCTTTGCAACCGATCGACAACCAGTAACCGATGAAGCGCCGGTCGATCACCGCCTCATCACTGATCAATCAACGATAGGTAACCAATAGAGTTAACACCCTTGTGTAGACGAAACCGATCGCCGCACAGCGGCAAACAAATTGCGATTACAATAACACCACTTGGGGCAATATGCGATCACAAATGAAGTTCGTAGCAACCGTTGCCGATTGGTCGTACCTCGGCCAAACTACCACCAATCGCACGATCCTGAAATCGTACGATCCGGGGTGACATTGACACAGTAGCGACTGCTTGCTTTGTTGACACCCATCTGTGTCAGTGGGTTTCATCAAACAGGTAAACGCGCATAACTTGTGTCTGTTCTGGTCTTAAACATGCAGACCGCCTCCGTGGTCTAGTGGTAGAGCATCCGCCCGGAGAGTGGAAGGTCCGGGATTCGATCCCCGATCGCGTCATATCAAAAGACGTTAAAAGATGGTACTTGTTGTTACCCTGTCTGGCGCTCGGCATTAAGGGGCTAAAACAAGGACTGGTCGGCTCGGAGTCAGTATACTGTCTGACTGGGGTATTCATGTTAAACTGCGGCATGGTATGTCAGTGAGATAGCACTATGAATCGACATCAGTCCGGACTAGTACAAGCAGAAACAGACACACACGCACACACACGCACACACGCACACACACACACGCACACACACACGCACACACGCACACACGCACGCACGCACACACACACACGTAAATACACGCGATATAAGTGCAATAATCTTGGAAGCGACGTTAACCCCCATTTCACCTCACCTCACCTTAGTCATGCCGAAGTTGAAACGCATTTATACGACATCTGACAGTCGCCTGTGTGCGCCACTATCTGACAGAATTGGTTCCCACCACCCAGTTCAGGTAATGGGGTGGTCACGGTGACTAGCGTGACGGGGTGGTCACGGTGACTAGCGTGACGGGGTGGTCCCGGTGACTAGCGTGACGGGGTGGTCCCGGTGACTAACGTGATGGTGAGGTTACGTTGACGTGGTTGATTGCGGGTCGTCGTGCCCCATCGGCGTGTGTCGCAATCACTGTATGGTCCGAACATACTGACCTTTTTACAGGTCCCATAGTAACCGTCAACGATTTATTGCCATAGTCACCGTCGTGTGCTGGACCATGTGGAATGCATGATTTCCTAGTGAATATTTACATTTGTAAGACATGTTGTTCATGGTGTGTTTTGTTTATTTGTAAACAGAGAATTGAGATCTTTGCGTTTAAATACTGGGAATATTATATGTCTGGAATATAATTATTTCATTTTTACATGAGCCTTTGGAATAGGTCTCCAGCACTCTACTGCCGGTCGTGAGATGAGATTAAAATGACCATATTCTCTATTTGCTGTGACGATATTGACGCTGTAATAACTGACTTGGGAAAACCTGACGCATTGTCTACAAGTAGTGTATTTAAAAACTGCGAGGTTGATATACACAATAAACTAAGACTGACAAATGCACAAAATAGATTTTCAATGACGATGTGCTAAGACTGACAAATGATTTTGCCTCGATTGTGCGTCGGTTATGAATCGGTTGTGCATCGATGGTACGTCGGATTACGTCGGTTGTACGTCGGTTATGAATCGGTTATACATCGATTGTACATCGGTTGTACGTCGGTTGTGCGTCGGTTATGAATCGGTTGTGCATCGATTGTACGTCGGATTACGTCGGTTGAACATCAGTTGTACGTCGGTTGTGAATCGGTTGTACGTCGGTTGTACATCGGTTGTACGTCGGTTGTACATCAACTGTACGTCGGTTGTACATCGGTTGTACGTCGGTTGTACATCAGTTGTACGTCGGTTGTACGTCGGTTGTACGTCTGTTCTACATCAGTTGTACGTCGGTTGTACGTCGGTTGTACGTCGGTTTTACATCAGTTGTACGTCGGTTGTACATCGGTTATGCCTTGCATCGCATCTGGCGGCGTGGGAAATTGTTCATATTATCAATGACTGTTTTAGTTGATCAAGACTCGGTTATTTGTAGTGATATAGCTTGAATATTCTCGATGACAGTTTAAACCCACAAATAAACGAAAAGGATTTAATCACGACCCATACTCACCAGGAACGAGCTGTTGAGACTAACTATAGCCGTCTTGCCCATGCCGGCGAACCCCATGATGTCGTCACTGTTGTCGTCCCTGGATGTACCTGCAGCAGCTGGTCCTCGTCAAAAGGATGACACACACTTCATCTTAGTGAGTAGCATCTCCCTGTACGTTTGTCCCAGTCGAAAACTCCCCAAACTCCCCAACCCTCGAGTCAGCCTGGGACCGTCAGGAAAGTTCTGTGGTCAATCTTGTAGCACGATCACACTCGGGTGTGTTTGTTCAAGGCTCAATCGCCTCCATTACAAGTTCACAGTCAGATAAAATCAGCACGTTCAAAGCAAGCATATTATTTTCTAGTGGTCGCTAATTGTGATTTACAAGTTTGACGTGTAACCGTATACCTGTATATTCAATATTTATGAAGCAGCTTTCACTCGGGCCGATGTGTCGATAGCGAGCTGTATCGGCTGGCTATAATAACGCTGGTACAGACGTAATTTCCTCCAGCAGATTAAATAGCTGCAGTGACAGCATAAAACCCGCCCTTATGAAGTATTTAAGCCATATACCAACATACGATAAATGTAAAATTCTAAAGGTTTTAATGTTTTAATACGCATAGCTGTTGTTTACAAATTCAGCGTTGAACAAATTTCCTTTGTGGGATCTCACAGTGCTTTGCATGCAGATTTTTAAAGTGTATTTTAGTTAAATTGATCTCCTATTTTAATTAAGTCATCCTTTAATTTTTTTTTTCCAGTTGTTTCTGTAGTGAGTAAGGATAAGATATACGGTTGAACAACTTCTTTATTACAATTAGGAGCGACGATTCGGTGTAGGTTCTAACACCGTTATCAAGTCATCACTTGCTCATTTGCTTGATAACGGTGCTAGAGCCTACTCTGAGTGAGTGAGTATGGTTTTACGCCGCTTTTAGCAATCTTCCAGCAATATCACGGTGGGGGACACCAGAAATGGGCTTCACACATTGTTCTCATATCGGGAATCGAACCCGGGTCTTCGGCGTGACGAGCGAACGCTTTAACCACTAGGCTACCCGACCGCCCCTAGAACCTACTCTGAAACGTCGCTCCTTATTGAAAAAAAGAAGTTGTTCATCCATATATGTTTTCCTTACTGTATACTCCAACTTCTAAATGCCTCTCAAAGACTTTACTGTAGTGGTTCATATTATATATCACTGATTTGTTTAATTACTAAATTCCTTCCCCTCCCTGCCTCTCTCATTCTGCCAGCCTCTCGTGTTTCCGGGAGCACGGGTGGCCCAGTCGTCTAAAGCGCCGCCATTCGCTGTGCAGAGTTGCGTCCCTTGGGCACGCCAGAAACCTATGATCGTGAGTTCGAATCCCGGTTCGCCCCGATTATGTTTCTAGGTTTGTCAGCACCATACCCGTGCTCGTGGGTTTCACCGAAGTGGTAAAAGTCTGATACCTGCATCACTTCGGGCTTTCCTCCCACATAAAGCTGACACGCCGTGATATAACTGGAATACTGTTAAAACCGGCGTTAAACCAAAGTCACTCACTCACTCACTCTTGTGTTTCTGTATTTTGTATTATATTTCTGTATGTAGTGGTAAGTATTACCAATATGACATTACTAGACACTAATATATGTATGCCCTTTACAATATCCCAATGTTGTGATGTAAGTGCATACTCCCACACACACATACACATATTCATACGTTTTACTTTTCGATTGTTATACTAATCTCCTATTTCATGTTTATCGCCGCAGTCTGCAATAGTCCAGCTGTATGACAGTAGTCGGTGAATAGTGAAGTCTGGGCCAGACAAACCAGTGATTGATATTATGAACAACGCACCAAACCCCTGAGGTTGACGCACTCAACCGAGTCATCTGGTGTGCAATGTGTGAAGCCCATTTCTGGTGTCCCCCGCCGTGATGTTGCTGGAATATTGCTAAAAACGACGTAAAACCATACTCACTCACTCACTCATCTGGTGTGAATATGATTTTACGCCGCTTGTTATGTTTTATTTCTAGAACAGAACTGAGAAAATGAAAAAAAATCTTTATTGGTATACTCATGGCAAAACAGTGATATCTTTCAACTTAAAAATATATATATATAATAAATCATCTAGAATGTAAATGTGGACGGAACTTTTGTAGAGGCTCAGATACACCCATTCCCCGAGTAGCCTGCGTCTCCATGCCGTTATGACACTTGACATTTGATATTATACCCTGGATCACCGAAGATGGCGTTCATCACGGATCACAATGTAGATAGAACAGTGAAGTCTGACCAATATAAGAACTTGTTGTGGGACAGGAATACCAGAAAACAGGGAAAAACAAGACCCAGATAAAATTAAATATTTCTAAAACAATATCAGTGACTATATGTATTACTGTATTGTGCATGTTTCTGTATTTTTAGGTTAGGTTCTGCCAGGTTGGTCGGTAAATCAAGTCATGTGTTGGTCGGACCCAGGAATAGTTGTGACTAAACATAGCTCTGGAGTGCTTAAAGCATCTGATTTTGAAACACATGTAAAATCGTTCGGAACATTATAACACTATACATAGCAAGCGGTGACGTCACAGGGAGTTGTTCACCGGGACAAAACGTCACAGCATCACACAGGGCGGGCATCTTCAGGGTGCGGATGCAGGACTCGCGAACCAGGTCGCGTGTTCGCATCACTGGCTAACTGAAGCCATTTGGTTTGTAGATCTGTATACATATACGAGCACTGACAGTTTTCTGACCTTTGAATCTGAAGAGGAATGTCAGTAATACCGCCACCACCACACTTGGTCCCGTTAGTCGCCGTTTACGACAAGCATAGTCGCCTTTAAGGCAAGTATGGGTTGCTGAAAACCTATTCTATCCCGGAATGACGGAGGAAGTAGTTTTACGGAGGAAGTAGTTCTTTCACAGAAGGGGCGGTCGGGTAGCCTAGTGTTAAAGCGCTCGCTCGTCACGCCGAAGACCCCCCCCTCCTTTAGCAGCCGGCCCTGGTACGCATCTTACCCTCACCCTTTGCAGATTTACTTTGTTTGTGTTAACATACACGTGGCAATGAAGACAGATCAGTAAACCAAATATTACTAACGGCCGCTGTAAGGGGGTGAGTCAGTCAGTCAGATTTTAGCAATATTCCAGCAATATCACGGCGGGGGACACCAGAAATGGGCTTCACACATTGTACCCATGTCGGGAATCGAACCCGGGTTTTCGGCGTGACGAGCGAACGCTTTAACCACTAGGCTACCCGACCGCCCCTTCTGTAAGGGGAAGTAGGGACCAGTCATTTTAATTTTCTGTCTTATTTCTGTTTTTTGTTACTATTCGCTTCATGCCCTGAAAAGAAAGTATTGTGCCTCCTTCCATCGAGCTTGCTGTGTTTCTCCAACACAACACCCATCCCAGTAAATGATCGGCCCTCAGCGTCTGTGAATATAAGTGTTAATTAGTCGTTCAAGCCAGCACTGCTACTAAAGCTCTAGATCAAATATTTAAATCAAGAGCGACTATACATGCCAGGGAATTCGTATTGTTTCAAATATTCGTGTAAACATCATCAACAATCTGATCTAGCCATTACAAGGACAATATATGTCGTTTTATCACGTGATCACATACGTCACATGGCTTCACGCCGTCCTTGACCCTGTGTGTGACACTCAAAGCAACACTGAAACAAGCAGGTCATGCATGTATGAAGGGTCAAGGGTATTTGGGTACTCGGTGTTTACTCGGTACAGAACCAGGTCAGGCATCATAATTATTTCAAAAATCACAATCAGAATTATGCCGCTTAGACTTGTGTCACAGATTATTACAGAGGAAACAACCTCGGAGTGACGTCATCATACATCCCTAAAGTGAATATAAAAGCCACTTGTTACTAACTTATAAAAATAATAATTACATCAATTGGGAATTACATCAATTGTTTTCAATTCACAACTAAACATATATTTGTATATGCCTGTGAACCACAAAACTCAAACCACTTAAACTCTTAGGCAGTTGTGTCAAGGGAATCACTGGCAGGTCAATCTTTTTGTGGAGATGCACACAACCAATAAACTAAAAATATACTGACCGCCGAAAGAAACGCGAATACCTTACAAGTTGGGTCTTATACAAAGAATAACTCATATTCTGGAGATGTTAGATTGGTTCGCTTCACAAACGAACATACTGGTATGTTGTGTGCACCGATGCTCATGAACGCATCACGTGTGACGTCATCGATCCACTACTCGAGATGCACCATTTGTCTCGTGCAGGATTAACATGTAAAGTTTGGAAATTACGCGCAGCATATCATGATAAGAATAAAGACAATCTGCGGTAACACTTGACTGATTGTTAGTTTTGTCATTAATTGGTACACATTGAAAACATCTCTTCTTAACGTACATGCGTCTCTGTATGTTTCTGTGGTTCGCGTTTCTTTTGGCGTTGAGTATATAACACATGGAAGCAAAACACAGGTTAAGACCTTGACCCCTGACCCCGTCCTGCTCACACACCCTGCACACACCAAATCCACTGTTGAATCACTTCATGGTCAGCAAGCACGTAATATTACATTGCTCCTGAACTTTCGATTGATTAACTTTTCCTGTGGAGCTAATTGACTGTGATCTTGATCTTGAATCATGAAGACTGTATCTTGAATCATGAAGACTGTATCTTGAATCATGAAGGCTGTATCTTGAATCATCACAGATCATGCATCTACAACACAAGTTGTTCTCATGCACGATTAAGTTCATAACTGCTTGGAGACATTTAATACCTCCCTCAGAGAAACTCATTCGTTCATAAACAATCAAACTTACAGGTTCACCTTATTCTAGTCCCTAAAATGAGTTTATCAACATACAGTAAACTACGGTTATAACGAACTCAAAGGGACCTCTAATTTTAGTTCGTTATAACCGTAGTTCGTTATAGGTATATATACAGCATAACTACAGCAAATAGTCGGGACAAAAAAGTAAGTTTGTTATATCCGTCAGTTCGTTATAAGCGTGTTCGTTATAAACGTAGTTTACTGTACTTACATCTCCTTCTGTATTTTGTGGAAACTACTGTCAGTTGTGATGTAGTAGGTTAGGTGAGGTGAAATGAAGTTTAACGTCGTGTCCAATATTATTGCTGTTATATAGCGCCGTGTGTGTGTTTGTGTGTGTGTGTGTGTGTGTGTGTGTGTGTGTGTGTGTGTGTGTGTGTGTGTGTGTGTGTGTGTGTGTGTGTGTGTGTGTGTGTGTGTGTGTGTGTGTGTGTGTGTGTGTGTGTGTGTGTGTGTGTGTGTGTGTGTGTGTGTGTGTGTTTGTGTGGCTGCTTGTACTAGTCCGGACTGATGACCATTTATAATGCTAGCACACTGAGATACCATACCGCAGTTTAACATGAATACCCCACTCAGACACAGTATACTGACTCCGAGCCGACCAGTCCTTGTTTTAGCCCCTTAATGCCGAGCGCCAGACAGGGTAGCAACATGTACCATCTTTTAACATCTTTTGGCATGACGCGGTCGGGGATCGAACCCCGGACCTTTCGCCCTTCGGTACCATTAGACCACGGAGGCGGTCATGTGAGGGAGTAAACTTGACGACTGTATCATACATAACACGTGAATCATCTGGAGTCTTGAGGTGAGCGACACTGATATCTACCTTAAATAAATGGCCGTCTTGCCACGTTCCTTCGCAATTATACATGCTGTGTTATGTTCGTATTTGAGATTGATCCATTTTATATCAAAAGACATTTCAATGCGATGAGGTTTCGATGAATATTCATTTTGTAATGAACCTTAAATTGAAGTCAAATATATACTAAACAACAAAAGTTCCTGTGACACCAATATTTTAGTGTACTTTTCAAACAAGTACATGTGTGGACAAAAACGTGACTGCTACGGAAAAAAACATGCATTCCATGCAAAGGTTGACTTTTATGTAAGCCCCATGCATTTCACTACCTAAGAATGGATATAAAAACATGTGCGTTAACGGGATTCTATATGCATTGTTAAGCATCGTGCTGACAACCACTCAGAAAAACAACAAATTATGCAATTATTCAACATTATGAAATGCCACGCCTGTCCGAAAATGAGCGTCTGCAAGCCATTGGTATGCTTGAAGCAGGATCGAGTCAATGTGATGTTTGAAGACAATTTAACGTCCACAGAAACACCATTTGGTGTTTATGGCAACGTTGGCAACAGACGAAGGCAGTCAGAGACCATCCTCGGAGTGGCAGGCAACGCGTAACCAATAATCCACAAGACAACTGGATTCGAACAACACACCTACGTAATCGATTCCAGCCAGCAACAGTGACTGCAAGAAGCATCCCTGGCCTTCGACGAATATCTTCACAAACCATACGTCGTCGCCTCAGATGCGCAGGGATTGTCGCTAAAAGACCCGCCAGACGTCCCATTTTGACAGGAAACCATCGCCAAGCACGTCTACAGTGGTGCACTCAGCGTCTACGCTGGATGGCCATGCAGTGGGGAAAAGTTCTATTCACTGACGAGTCTCGTTTTCACCTCAGCCACAGCAATGGACGGATTGGAGTGTACCGACGTCGAGGTGAACGTTACTTCAATCATTGTGTTATGGAAGAATATCGGTTCGGGGGCGGCAGCGTTATGGTATGGGATGGGATTAAAGCAAGACAGATGACCCGTTTGATAGTGGTAGAGGGAAATCTCAATGGACAGAGCTACCGCGACGAGATCATCGGCCCTGTTGATATACCGTTTTTGCATCGTCATGGCCCAGGCATTACATTTCAACATGACAACGCCCGGCCTCATATTGCTCGACTTGTTCAGCATTCTCTTCAACAAAACAACGTGAACATCATCCACTGGCCGGCTCCCTCCCCTGATCTCTCACCAATCGAGCACATGTGGGATGAGATGGATCGGCGCTTTCGACATCAACCAAGTGTTCCACAGACACTCCAGGAACTTCGAAACATGCCCCAGCAGATATGGACAGATATCCCACAGGACCTTGTGCGACATCTGGTCCATTCCATGAGACGAAGATGTGTTGTTTGCATCGCTACCAGAGGTGGACACACACGCATTTTATTTGTAAATTGACATTTTGGCATGTTCATGTTTTTAACGAAATCACGCATTTTCTGAAGTCAGTATGGCAAATTAAACCATTTGAACACTTACTTATCTGTTGCAAACCGATTTTTTTTCAAATTTGGTAAAAAGCATAACTTTGCATGAAATCTAAATCAATTTCACAGGAACTGTTGTTGTTCAGTATACATATAGTGATTCGTATGTATCGTGAGTATCACGTCACTTGGAGACTGGGATTGAATGTGATGCCAGTGTCAAGTGGGGTGAAGGTCAAGTGGGGTGAAGGTCACGCTATATTACGTCTCACTACAGAGAACCACACACTTAAGGAACGTAGGTATGCGCTGATCGAGCAGGAGGGCGGCGAGTCGGTGAAATGAACTCAGAAAAGGACCTAAGTTGTACACTATCGGAAAGTGATGTTACATCTAAGGGATTGCTTTATCGCCTAGAAAACAGTACCCAGTGCGACCATGTGACCTGTGATGCTATCAAGTGTTTGGTGAAGTGATCCATGCACTATTACCATGCTGTATCTACGACTGGCCCACTTTGTTGCTGCTGACGTCCACAACGATGAGGATGGCGAAGACAACTTCAAGCAGCTGTGTGAGAAACATAATTACATACTTAATATGTTAATGGAGTCATGCATGACCAATGAAAACTAGTATGCCTACCAATCTATGGCATCTCAATTCGCTGTGCAGAGTTTCGTCCCTTAGACATGTCAGGATATGTGGTGGTGGGTTCGACTCCAATATTTGAACTGGTGGTTCTCATTGGTTTGTCTGCACCATACTCGTGATCGTTGATTTCATCACAACGTTAAAAGTCCCATTCACTCACTCACTCACTCAGCAGCAGGACGAGTATACCGACAAGACCAACAATAGTCTGTTTTCTCCCTATACTCACCAGCAGGGCGAGTATACCGACAAGACCAACAATAGTCCATTTTCGCCTATACTAACCAGCAGGACGAGTATACTGACAAGACCAACAACAGTCCATTTTCTCCCTATACTCATCAGCAGGAGGAGTATACCGACAAGACCAACAATGGTCCATTTTCACTTATACTCACCAGCAGGACGAGTATACCGACAAGACCAACAATGGCCCATTTTCACTTATACTCACCAGCAGGACGAGTATACCGACGAGACCAACAATCGCCCATGTTTTTGAGTTCTGGATCATGTCTTGTAGTTTTTCATAGCAGCCCTGCGCAGGGGGAAAACATCATAGTCAATATCGCGGGTATCACATGAGTAGCAAACTGATACCGCCTCTCCGTATGTTAATACATAAATAACGGAGCTGAGACGCCAGGGTCGCCTGTGCGATCTTGTCAATACGTTACCCCCAGGAAGAGAAACCTATAACGAACTGTCCTTCACAAAGACAGGACTAGACAGTGATGGTGGAGGCACCATGTCAGTCCCTTTGTAAGAAGCTGCTAGCTCGGCAATACAGGGGCGTGAAGTTCAAATGGCAGTAACTGAATGTCACAACTGACCAGATGACATGGGTCGTCAGCATGAGTGAGTGCAGCCGTGCCCCGATGACGTCAGCTAAGCACTCAGGACACACTGACTGACTGACTCATTCACTCATTGACCCATTGGCTCAATGACTGACTGACTTACCTACTGACTCACTCACTGACTCTCTAACTAACTCACTCACTGACTGACTCATTTGCTGACTGACTAACTCACTCACTCACTGACTCATTGGCTCACTGACTGACTCATTGGCTCACTGACTGACTCACTGAGTGACTCATTGGCTCACTCACTGACTGACTCACTGAATCACTGACTGACTCACTGACTCACTCGCACTGGTTCACTCACCGTTTGTTGGATATCTGTAGCTTTCCTGTTTGTTAAACATTCCTTTCCCAACTCCTTACAGCATGTCACAGGAACCTCCTTAAAGTCCGCTGTCACGTTCTTGACGAAGTCCGACGGCCCCGTGAACCCACAGCAATGCATCTGACAACCAATGAGAACTACTAGTGTTGAAGTTGTAATAATGATTCCAGTAAACAATTATTTTTGTCATGTTTACTGTACATGTTTACATGGAGATGCTCTTACACATAACAATCGCACCATGCTTCAAGGAGTGACGTATCTCTTCTGTATGCAGGTTATATCCCAATCACACCAAACTAGTTCTCAATACGTTCGAGAAAATGTTGTCCAACGGGCTCCAACTGTGTATGAACGTAGTGGACGTAGTAACAACTATTGACAGTCTTTTTACGAACTTCATGGACGGGCTCGGACGGGGAGGGTGCATTAGGACTTTGAGTCTACTCAAAAAAAATTCTCGTCCATCCGGTTCTGCAATTAGTCGGATTGACAACGTATTTAAAACGAGAAAGACGTATTACGAACGGAACTGCCGTACTTCGAACGGAATTGTTACGACGTGGTGCAGTCCAACATAAATTGCAGTAGGTGTGCACACCGACCGGGCCGACTTCTCTTTGGATGAAGACTGGCTACAACGCGCTAGGTATCCATAGGAGTCGGGCCAGGACGGGCCAGGACGCGAACACACGCACTTGGGACGAGATGAGGACATACTGCGAACGAATTGGTCGGGTTAAGAATTAGTTAGAACTGGCTTCGACGTATTGTGAACGAGGTAGAACGAGGTTGAACTGGTTAAGACTGACTGACTGAGTATGTTTTTACGCCGCTTTTAGCAATATTCCAGCAATATCACGGCGGGTAACTGGTTAAGAACGGGTTGAGATCGGCTACGGACGTGCTCGAACTGCTCCGAAACGTTGTCGGGATGAGGTGAACGGGCACTTTTTCACGATCAGTGTCCTCGTCCTCCCTAAAATGTCCATACAACCGTTACAGCGTGGACTAAACATTGTCCTCGTCCTCCCTTGAATATCGATACACCCCTTACAGCATGGACTAAACATTGTCCCCTTCCACCCTGGAATGACCATACACCCCTTACAGCATGGACTAAACATTGTCCTCGTACTCCCTGGAATGTCCACACACCCCTACAGCGTGGACTAAACATTGTCCTCGTCCTCCCTGGAATGTCCATACACCCTATACAGCATGGACTAAACATTGTCCTCGTCCTCCCTGGAATGTCCATACACCCCTACATCGTGGACTAAACATTGTCCTCGACCTCCCTGTAATGTCCAAAAACCCCTTACAGAATGGACAAAACATTGTCCTCGTCCTCCCTGGAATGCCCATAAACCATACTCAGCATGGACTAAACATTGTCCTCGTCCTTCCTGGAATGTCCATACACCTCTTACATCGCGGACTAAACATTGTCCTCGTCCTTCCTGGAATGTCCATACACCTCTTACATCGTGGACTAAGCATTGTCCTCGTCCTTCCTGGAATGCCCATACACCCCTTACAGCGTGGACTAAACATTGTCCTCGTCCTCCCTGGAATGTCCATACACTCTTACAGCGCGGACTAAACATTGTCCTCATCCTCCCTGGAATGTCCATACACCCCATATAGCGTGGACTTAACATTGTCCTCGTTCTCCCTGGAATGTCCATACACCCCGTACAGCGTGGACAAAACATTGTCCTCGTCCTCCCTGGAATGTCCATACACCCTATACAGCATGGACTAAACATTGTCCTCGTCCTTCCTGGAATGTCCATACACCTCTTACATTGCGGACTAAACATTGTCCTCGTCCTTCCTGGAATGTCCATACACCTCTTACATTGCGGACTAAACATTGTCCTCGTCCTTCCTGGAATGTCCATACACCTCTTACATTGCGGACTAAGCATTGTCCTCGTCCTTTCTGGAATGTCCATACACCTCTTACATTGCGGACTAAACATTGTCCTCGTCCTTCCTGGAATGTCCATACACCTCTTACATCGCGGACTAAGCATTGTCCTCGTCCTTCCTAGAATGTCCATACACCTCTTACATCGAGGACTAAACATTGTCCTCGTCCTCCCTGGAATGTCCATACACCCCTTACAGAGTGGACTAAACATTGTCCTCGTCCTCCCTGGAATGTTCATACACCCCATACAGCGTGGACTAAACATTGTCCTCGTCCTTCCTGGAACGTCCCTACACCCTATGCAGTGTAGACTAAACATTGTCCTCGTCCTCCCTCGAATGTCCTTACACCCCATACAGCGTGGACTAAACATTGTCCTCGTCCTCCCTAGAATGTCCATACACCCCTTACAGCGTGGACTAGACATTGTTCTCGTCCTCCATCGAATGTCCATACACTCTTACAGCGTGGACTAAACATTGTCCTCGTCCTCCATCGAATGTCCATACACCCCATACAGCGTGGACTAGACATTGTCCTCGTCCTCCCTAGAATGTCCATACACTCTTAAAGCGTGGACAACACAGTGTCTTCGTCCTCCCTGGAATGTCCATACACCCCATACAGCGTGGACTAGACATTTTCCTTGTCCTTCCTAGAATGTCCATACACCCACTACAACATAGACTAAACATTGGCTTCGTCCTCCCTGGAATGTCCATACACCCCTTCCATACACCCTATACAGCTTTGACTAAACATTGTCCTCGTCCTTCCTGGAATGTCCATACACCCCTACAGCTTTGACTAAACATTGTCCTCGTCCTCCCTAGAATGTCCATACACCCCTTACAGCGTGGACTAGACATTGTTCTCGTCCTCCATCGAATGTCCATACACTCTTACAGCGTGGACTAAACATTGTCCTCGTCCTCCATCGAATGTTCATACACCCCATACAGCGTGGACTAGACATTGTCCTCGTCCTCCCTAGAATGTCGATACACACCTACAGCGTGGACTAAACATTGTCCTCGCCCTCCCTGGAATGTCCATACACCCCTTCCATACACCCCTACAGCGTTGACTAAACATTGTCCTCGTCCTTCCTGGAATGTCCATACACCCCTACAGCGTGGACTAAACATTGTCCTCGTCCTTCCTGGAATGTCCATACTCAACAGTGTCCTTGTTCTGCATTGCCTTGAATGTCCATAGACCCCTTACAGCATAGACAACACAGTGTCCTTGTCATTCCTGGAATGTCCATACACCCGCTACAGCGTTGACGAAAGAGAAGGATGTCCGCACATGTACACTGTCATAATATACTGAACAACAAATGTTCCTGTGACATTAAATAAGATTTTTAATGAAAAGTTATGTTTTTTTTACCAAATTCTGAAACAATTTCGGTTTGCAACAGAGAGTTGCAAGTTGAGATGCAAGCAACACATATTCGTCTCATGGAATGGACCAGAGGTCGCACAAATTCCTGTGGGATAGCTGTCCATATCTGCTGGAGCATGTTTCGAAGTTCCTGGAGTGTCTGTGGAACACTTGGTTGATGTCGAAGGCGCCGTTCCATCTCATCCCCCCATATGTACTCGATTGTCGAGAGATCAGGCCAGCGAGCCGGCCAGTTGATGACATGCATGTTGTTTTGTTGAGGAGAATCCTTAACAAGTCCAGCAATATGAGGCGGGGCGTTGTCATGTTGAAAGGTAATGCCTGGGCCATGACGACGCCAAAACGGTAGATCAACATGGTCGATGATCTCGTCGCGGTAGCGCTGTCCATTGAGATTTCCCTCAACCAGTATCAAACGGGCCCACTGTCTTGCTGTAATCCCACCCATACCATAACGCTGCCGCCCCCGAACCGATCTTCTCCCATGACACAATGATTGACGTAACGTTTACCTTGACGTCGGTACACGCCAATCCGTCCATCGCTAAGGTGAAAACGAAACTCGTCAGTGAATAGAACTTGTCCCCACTGCATGGCCATCCAGCGTAGACGCTGTCTGCACCATTGTAGACGTGCTTGACGGTGGTTTCCTGTCAAAATGGGACGTCTGGCGAGTCTTTTGGCGACAATCCCTGCACATCTGAGGCGACGACATACGGTTTGTGAAGATATTCGTCGAAGGCCAGGGATGCTTCTTGCAGTCACTGTTGCTGGCAGGAATCGATTTCGTAGGTGTGTTGTTCGAAATCCAGTTGTCTTGTGGATTATTGGTTACGCGTGGCCTGCCACTCCGAGGATGGTCTCTGACTTCATTCGTCTGTTGCCAACGTTGCCATAAACACCAAATGGTGTTTTTGTGGACGTTGAATTGTCTTGCAACATCACATTGACTCGATCCTGCTTCAAGCATACCAATGGCTCGCAGACGCTCATTTTCGGACAGGCGTGGCATTTCATAATGTTGAATAATTGCGTAATTTTGTTGTTTTTCTGAGTGGTTGTTGTCAGCACGATGCTTAACAATGCATATGGTATCCCGTTAACACACTAGTTTTCATACCCATTCTTGGGTAGTGAAATGCATGGGGCTTGCACAAAAGTCAACTTTTGCATGGAATGCAGACTTTTCTATAGCAGTTGCGACTTGATTACCTACATGTACTACAATATCGAAAACCAAACTTTACTTGTTTGAAAAAAACACTAAAATATTGGTGTCACAGGAACTTTTGTTGTTGAGTATATGTTCAAACATTGCATTGATGTTTAGTATTGTTGGTGGCCTATATAGTAAAATTGGCATCATTACCTCAAAGGGGCGATCGCGTAGCCAAGTGGTAAAAGCGTTTGCTCATCACACCAAAGACCGTTCGATTCTCCATGTGGTAACAATGTGTGAAGCCCATTTCGTGTGTCCTCCGCCGTGATATTGCTGTAATAATGCTAAAAGCGGCGTAAAACCATACTCACTCAAACATTACCTTAAGAGCAAGGACATTCGTGATCTGTATGAATGCTCCATCCTTGTGGGAAGCGTATTCGGCTTTGGTCTTCGCCACCAGGGAGCTGCGGATGGTGTTGTGAAGCTGCAGAACAGAAACGTGACAGTATTGAGTGTATTGTCAGTAAGTATTATTGGGGGCACGGGTAACCCAGTCGTCTAAGGCGCCGCGATTCGCTGTGCAGAGTTGCGTCCCTTGGGCACGCCAGAAACCTATGATTGTGGGTTCGAATCCCGGTTCGCCCCGATTATGTTTCTTGGTTTGTCAGCACTATACCCGTGCTCATGGGTTTCACCGAAGTGGTACACGTCTGAGACCTGCATCACTTCGGGCTTTCCTCCCACATTAAGCTGACACGCCGTGTTATAACTGGAATAATATTAAAAGCGGCGTTAAACCCAACTCACTCACTCACTAAGTATTAGTGTGGTATTGTACGTGCCATAAGTGTGCTTGCAGTGAGTTCGTGTGGATCGGTGAGTGTGCGTGCGGTAATTGCGGTAATTGAGCGTGCGGTAAGTGTGCATGCGGTTATTGACCGTGCGGTAGTGAGTGTGCGGTAAGTGTGCGCGCGGTTAGTGTACATGCGCTAAAGTACTACTTGCTGTCTGCTATTCTGTGTCTGATACGTTACGTTGAGTGCGTACAGTCGAGTACAGATGATGTACTCACCACGGAGTCCTTGACGAGAAACAGGGCACCTATGACCGCTATCCCCACGATCAGGAGAATCACCACAATGACAAACTGGAATCATCGGGAAGACAGGTGTGAATACAGGTGTTAAAACAGGTGTGAATACAGGTGTAAATACAGGTGTGAATACAGGTATTAAAACAGGTGTGAATACAGGTGTAAATACAGGTGTGAATACAGGTGTTAAAACAGGTGTGAATACAGGTGTAAATACAGGTCCGAATACAGGTGTTAAAACAGGTGTGAATACAGGTGTGAATACAGGTGTTAAAACAGGTGTAAATACAGGTGTGAATACAGGTGTAAATACAGCTGTAAATATAGGTGTGAATACAGGTGTTAAAACAGGTGTAAATACAGGCGTGAATACAGGTGTAAATACAGGTGTGAATACAGGTGTAAATACAGGTGTGAATACAGGTGTAAATACAGGTGTTAAAACAGGTGTGAATACAGGTGTGAATACAGGTGTCTAAACAGTTGTGAATACAGGTGTAAATACAAGTGTAAATACAGGTGTTAAAACAGGTGTGAATACAAGTGTGAATACAGGTGTTAAAACAGGTGTGAATACAGGTGGTATAAAAGGTGTGAATTTCAGGTGGTAAAACAGGTGTGAATACAGGTGTAGATACAAGTGTAAATACAGGTGGTGAAATAGCTGTGGATACAGGTTTGAATACAGGTATTAAAACAGGTGTGACTATAAATGAGAAGACAGGTGAGCACACAAGTCTGAATAAAGATTTCAATAACGATGTGAACGATGCTTAGAATACAGGGTGCTGTTGTCCAAACGATCTTAGCGCTGAGGTGATCTTAACTCCTAAACCATAGCCATAACTCAACAACAAAAGTTCCTGTGAGACCAATATTTTAGTGTATTTTTCAAACAAGTAAAGTTTGGTTTTCGATATTGTAGTACATGTATGGAATCAAGTCACAAAAACGCAACTGCTATAGAAAAGCATGCATTCCATTCAAAAGTTGACTTCTGTGCAAGCCCCATGCATTTCACTACCCAAGAATGGATATAAAAACATGTGCGTTAACGGGATTCCATATGCATTGTTAAGCATCCTGCTGACAACAACCACTCAGAAAAACAACAAATTCAAGCAATTATTCAACGTTACGAAATGCCACGCCTGTCCAAAAATCAGCGTCTGCGAGCCATTGGTATGCTTGAAGCAGAATCCAGTCAACGTGATGTTGCAGGACAATTTGACGTCCACAGAAACAACATTTGTTTTTCCGCAACGTTGGCAACAGACGAATGCAGTCAGAGACCATCCTCGGAGTGGCAGGCCACGCGTAACCAATAATCCACAAGACAACTGGATTCGAACAACACACCTACGAAATCGATTCCAGCCAGCAACAGTGACTGCAAGAAGCATCCCTGGCCTTCGACGAATATCTTCACAAACCGTATGTCGTCGCCTCAGATGTGCAGGGATTGTCGCCAGAAGACCCGCCAGACGTCCCATTTTGACAGGAAACAACCGTCAAGCACGTCTACAGTGGTGCAGACAGCGTCTATGCTGGATGGCCATGCAGTGGGGACAAGTTCTATTCACTGACGAGTCTCATTTTCACCTCAGCCACAGCGATGGACGGATTGGGGTGTAGCGACGTCGAGGTGAATGTTACGTCAATCATTGTGTCATGGAAGAAGATCGGGGGCGGCAGCGTTATGGTATGGGTGGGATTACAGCAAGACAGATGACCCGTTTGATAGTGGTAGAGGGAAATCTCAAAGAACAGCGCTACCGCGACGAGATCATCGACCATGTTGATCTACCGTTTTGGCGTCGTCATGGCCCAGGCATTACCTTTCAACATGACAACGCCCGGCCTCATATTGCTCGACTTTTTCAGGATTCCCTTCAACAAGCAACGTGAATGTCATCAACTGGCCGGCTCGCTCGCCTGATCTCTCACCAATCGAGCACATGTGGGATGATATGGACCGGCGCCTTCGACGTCAACCAAGTGTTCCACAGACACTCCAGGAACTTCGAAACATGCTCCAGCAGATATGGACAGATATCCCACAGGACTTTGTGCGATGCCTGGTCCATTCCATGAGACAAAGATGTGTTGCTTGCATCGCAACCAGAGATGGACATACATGCTATTGATTTGTAAATTGACACTTTGGCATGTTCATGTTTTTTTGTATGAAAACACGCATTTTCTGAAGTCAGTATGGCAAATTAAACCATTTGAACACTTACAGGAGTCTTTTATCTGTTGCAAACCGAATTTGTTTCAGATTTGGTACAAAACATAACTTTGCATTAAATCATTTTCAATGTCACAGGAACTTTTGTTGTTTAGTATAAATACTCAGGACGAGTCTTTCGAATGTTCTGTATACAGGTCTCAATACTGGTTTGAATACAAATGAAAATATAGTGTGAATGTATATATGTCAATACACGTGTGAATGCAGATCTAAATACTTATCGTAATACATACAATATTGTTATGCTCAAAAATGTTTGACAAATTTGCTTTCAAATATAACTTTATATTCCTGAATCACTTGTGTATATATCAACTTGTTGAAATATTGCCGATGAGACGTAAACTTTTAACTCACTCTCACTTACTAATGCATGCGAGAATACTGGGTTCGATACAAGTACAGTAAACTACGGTTATAACGAACTCAAAGGGGCCAATAATTTTACTTCGTGGTAACCGTAGATCGTTATAAGCATATGTATAACATACATGCAACAGTGACCGGGACAAAGAAAACAAGTTCGTCTTATCCGTCAGTTCGTTATAAACGTGTTCGTTATAAACGTAGTTTACTGTATCGGGGACGGTGGACGGGTGACGAGCGACTTACCACGACAAGGAAAGGTCTCCACTTACAACACGCTCCGCAGCACGCCAGGAAGGAGATGCAGAACAGCACAGCCCCCAGCACCAGCAGCACCGTTGCGACATCGCCTACCACTGGCATGAAGCTGAGCGTGTCAGGTATGGGGATGGTAGGCACGGTGTAGCTTGCAGGGAGACCTGTAGGACCTGGAGGAGCCGTGGGTATCGCGGACTGTGCCCCGGCCAGGATGAAACCCATCAACGTTTCTGGCGTGAACTTCAGTATTGCCCCGACAGCCAGCAGTGCCAGGGAAATCACCTGAAACGTACGGAACGTGATATACGGTGATACCGTCTCAACATGAGGTGAGGTGAAATGGGGTTTAACGTCGCGTCCAGGATTATTGCAGTTTTATAGCGATGTGCATGTACGTGTGAGTGTGTGTTGCTGCTTGTACTAGTCCGGACTGATGTCGATTTATAGTGCTAGCTCACTGAGATACCATGCCGCAGTTTAACATGAATACCCAACTCAGACACAGTATACTGACTCCGAGCCGACCAGTCCTTGTTTTAGCCCCTTAATGCCGAGCGCCAGACAGGGAAACAACAAGTACCATCTTTTAACGTCTTTTGGTATGACGCGGTCGGGGATCGAACCCCGGAACTTCCGCTTTACCACTAGACCATGGAGGCGGTCATCTCAACATGATATACAGTGATACCGCCTCAACATGATATACAGTGATACCGCCTCAACAAGATATACAGTGATACCACCTTAACATGATATACAGTGATACCACCTCAACAAGATATACTTTGATACCGCCTAAACATGATCACCGGGGATCGGGGAGATCACCGCCCTGATCGTGGAGTGAGTAATGTTTAACAACAGCCTGTCTGACAAAGGGGAGATAACCGCCCTGATCGTGAAGTGAGTTATGTCTAACAACAGCCTGTCTGACAAAGGGGAGATAACCGCCCTGCTCGGCGAGTGAGTGATGCGTAACACCGATGCCAGCGATGTGACGATGGAGGACATTGGTCACATGTTAGTGACCCTGGTGAATGTCACAGGGTTTGAATCAATAATTGTATAGATTAAAAGCGTTGACTATACAGTAAACACATAGAGGCAGGCTGAGGCTTCTTGTCTAAACGACAGTTATACTGAACAATGTTCACAATGTACAACATAAAGTATCCAGTTATCACACGTGATGTGCAGTAATGTACGTAAAGGTGTTTTTATAAGTATTTATAACTCCCAGAGTAAGCTTCACAAACAAAAAACATTTGAACATCATATTCAGGCCATCCACGAAAATAAATCCAAATAAAGAAAATCCAAATAAAATTGTTCAGACGTCGACTAAATAACAACTGCTTCTTAACTAGTTATATATTGTGAACATATCTTGCACGTTGTTTTCAGTATGATTGTAGTTTATACAAGTAGCCGTGTTTTAGATCAAAGTCAATATTGACACAAAACCCAGTGACATTCACCAGGATCAGAAACATGTGCTCACTGGGGGAAGGTGGGGTGAAATGGGGTTTTACGTCGCGTCCTAGATTATTGCACTTATATAGCGACGTGCATGCATGCTGCTTGTACTAGTCCGGACTGATGCCAGTTGAAAGCGCTAGCTCACTGAGATACAATGCCGCAGTTTAACATGAATACCCCACTCAGACACAGTATACTAGCATCTATTCCAAATCTCAAAATTCCCAAATTCTATATAAGCAACCCCTAAAGCCCCCTCTTGGGTTGCACAGACCACCCTCGCCCCTTTCGGAAACACATTAAATGGCCTGGCCGGGCCCGTGTGCGAAATACGCATCAGTCGGAAAGCGCACGTTAAATCTCCAAAGTAAGTAAGTAAGTAAGCAGTATACTAACTCCGAGCCGACCAGTCCTTGTTTTAGCCCCTCAATGCCGAGCGCCAGACAGGGTAACAACAAGTACCATCTTTTAACGTCTTTTTGTATGACGCGGCCGGGGATCAAACCCCGAACTTATATACGTAACACATGAGTCGTACAAGGATAAACAGTTTTAATCGACAAACCCTCAGAATCACCAAACAAAAAATAAATATGTCAAAATCTAGATGTATTGATATTCATATCGTATCACACTCACCAAAAATAGTAGATTCAAGATGACGAGGACGAGTCGTCCAAGGGAACTACAGCCACCCATGTTGACAGCTGGGGAACACTACACAGTCTCCTCTCTCTGGGATCGTTGTCCAAGATGTTGTCACGTTGCTAAGCGCGACAACTGCACTTCAATCCTTTAAAAAATACAACCACACCGTTTAACCCCAACCAGAACATGTAATGATACGTTTATCAATACCCATCTTTTCCAATAAAACTTCATTTAATTTTAAACAGAAATGTTTAAAAATCAACCTGTTTAAGAAAACAGAAGGTTATTCCAAGTGAGCTGATAGGATCCAATACACCTGTACAGTGGCTCCAGGAAGTGTTGAGGCGCGTGACGACAATGCGTTGAGTTGCAGGGGTGCGTGGTGGGGTATTGTGAGATAAGCTGTACTCTGTGCCGACTGTGTTATCTGATTGGCATGGGAACACCTCGTTTGTCACCTGTGTCTGATAACCTCACGTCACAAGGGTTATTAGCTTTTCTACACCCGCTGCAGATATGCCGGCAATAAACCAGCTTCAACTCCGTCTCAGATCTGAATTTCAAAAGTTAAATAAAACTCCCCGGTAGATATTGCTCGTTCCGAGGGAGTAAGTCAGTGGGCGAGTGTTGTTTTACGCCGCTTTTAGCAATATGTCAACATTGTCACAGTGGTGAACACCAGAAATGGGCTCCACATAATGTACCCATGTTGGGAATCGAACCCGGGTCTTCGGCGTGACGAGCGAACACTTTAACCACTAGGCTATCCATATTATCCAGGGGAGGTATAAGGACAAGATATTTTTAAACAAAGGTTCTTCCTGTCATATGAGTTAACCATGTGATTGACTGTTACAATTACCTCAGGATAATTACATAGAGAGGGTAAGTGCGTGAGGCGGGTTTTAACGCCGGTTTGAACAGTATTCCGCTTTCTAAGCGTGTCAGATTGATGTGGGAGGAAAGCCTGAAGTGATGCAGGTCTCAGACGTTATCACTTTGGGGAAATACACAAATATGGGCATGGTGCTGTAAAGCCTAGAAACGTAACCGGGGCGAACGGGGATTCGAACCAACAATCATGGGTTTCTAGCGTGCCCTTAGACGACCGGACTGACAACAGGATATACCCAAACCGTGTGTAATCGGGGACATCTACTCCAAGTCTGCTAAGGATGATCACTTTAGGGCAATACGTCAAATTGTGTTCATCTCTTTTGCGTGAAGACACGTTCAATGACCAAACGTCCGTTGTCATGTGTCACACAATGCCAACAAACATGTGATTTATCTTTAGTCAGATCACCGTCAAAATGAAAACATATGACCAAAACTTAAACGTAAAAAAAACCCAAAAAACAAAATCATTGTTTAAAAACAACTCTCAGCAGCGCGTATGTGATCCACGTGGTGCCATCACAGCTTGTCACCATTGTTTCATGCCCCCAAATTAATGTCTGAATGGTTGCCGAGGGAAGGTTGTCCACTCTTCAGTAAGAACACACCCGAGTTCCAGTAGAGATGCCGGAAGGACGGGGCGTAGTTGATAACGCTGAGGTCTGGGGACCGGACTGGCCACTCCATGCAATGTCACCTGCTCCAGGTGGGAATCGGAGCTTATATACGTCTACAGTTACATCAGGTCTGCAGTTACATCAGGACTGTTACACTTAGGTCTGTTACACTTAGGTTTGTTACACTTAGGTCTGTTACATTTAGGTCTGTTACATTTAGGTCTGTTACATTTAGGTCTGTTACATTTAGGTCTGTTACACTTAGGTCTGTTACACTTAGGTCTGTTACACTTAGGTTTGTTACACTTAGGTCTGTTACATTTAGGTCTGTTACATTTAGGTCTGTTACACTTAGGTCTGTTACACTTAGGACTGTTACACTTAGGTCTGTTACACTTAGGTTTGTTACACTTAGGTCTGTTACATTTAGGTCTGTTACATTTAGGTCAAATTGTTTACACCATCTTATTTCTGGATATAAAACTCACGGGCAAAAGAAACGCTGGCTTCTATTATTCGCATCTAATAAAGACATGTGAACAATTATGTCAACAGATATCATTTTATTTTACAGAAACAAAAACAGACATCAGGTTTACGAATTCTGACAGCCACATGATGATATGTTCAGGAATTATGAGCATTTTTGGAAGAGGTGTTTGAATGTCCATAATTCGATCATGTTCTTTTTCTTGTTGTCAAACAATAACACACCTGAAAATCACATTTAATCGTCAATATCGAGTGTGTCCACCTCTAGCACGTATGCACTCCCTGACACGACGTCGTACTGATGTTACCAGTCTCCTCACAATAGCTGGAGTGATGAGACGCCACTCTTCTTGCAGTGCCTGCGTCAAGGTCTGTCTGTCATGTGGGGGATGCTGACGTTGCCGAATACGTTTCCCAGGATGGTCCCAGAGGTGTTCTATTGGATTCATGTCAGGGGATCGGGCTGGCCACGGGAGAACTTGTATGTTGTTTGCATTCAAAAAGTCTCTTGTAATACGTGCAGAATGTGGTGTGGCGTTATCCTGTTGTAACAGCGTTCTGGGATTATTCTGCAGGAATTGAAGTACGGCTGGTGTAAGGACCTGGTTGATAAAGCAGTTAGCGTTGAGGTTACCATTTATAACCACCAGGTCGGTCTTGATGTCACCGCAAATACCGCCCCAGATCATCACACTGCCAACGCCATGGGGGTGCACTTCCTGAACGCAGCAACGTGACGTACGTTCGCCTCTACGCCGGTAAACTCGGAATCGGCCATCAGCACTGAAAACCGTGAACCTACTCTCATCGGTAAACAGAACTCTGTCCCAATGTCGTCTTTGCCAGCGTTGCACTGTACGAGCCCACCTCAATCTGTTGAGTCTATGTTGTCGGGTCAAGGTCATTCCCCTCAAAGGTCGATAAGCTCTCAAACCAAAATGGCGGAGACGTCGGGCTACAGTCCTTCTGCTGACGGTGTGTTGGAAAGCATTTTGTGCTGATGACGTCACAGTGAGGAATCTGTTACGTAGGTGCAACATATGCAAATAGCGGTCTTCGTTGGGCGTGGTTACTCGTGGTCTTCCACTTCGTGATTTGTCTGATGTCCGGCCAGTATCTCTAAAACGTTTCACCAGTCTCTCGATGGTGGTTTTGTGACAGTTCATGATTTCTGCAACTCTGGTCTGAGTTTCACCCATCTGCAACATTCCTATTGCTCTCTCTCGCTGCTCAGACGTCAAACGTGGCATTCTTGTAGGTGAAACCTAAACGATTCAATGCTACAGAAGGTTTCTGTGCACAATTTATACCTCAATCTAACACGAAATTTTCGTTATGCATTTTTTACAAAAAGAGGGAAAAAACGTATTTCTCCGAAAATCACGTGCTGCAGATTCGCCACGACCCCTAGGAAATAATTGGTGCGTTTGGCAGAATGTTTTCATATGGTATCGAATCATAGTTTTAGGTTTTGATCAAAACTGTGTCAACGTTTATAAAACCAGCGTTTCTTTTGCCCGTGAGTTTATGTACGCATAGCTCTGTTCAGTCATTAAAATTTGTAAACTTAATTTGAACTGGGTTCTGTCTGAACTGTCCGACTCGGTGTAGATAGCGATTCGTAAGACATACGTGAATATGGAGAGCATTTGTTTGATGCAAGTGCAGTTGAAGACCATTTATGAGGACTAATAGCCACAGCCCTTTGGCTCATTACGATCTATCGAAAACAAACACAGCTAAATCCACATTTTTGTAGTTGACATTTTGTATAAGCCCAACTTTGAGTGGCATTCTTTTCATACAAGAGTGAGTGAGTGAGTTGGGTTTAACACCGCTTTTAACACTATTCCAGTTATATCACGGCACGTCAGCTTAATGTGGGAGGAAAGCCCATGTGATGCAGGTCTCAGATGTTTACCACTTCGGGGAAACCCACGAGCACGGGTATGGTGCTGACAAACCTAGAAACATAATCGGGGCGAACCGGGATTCGAACCCACAACCATAGGTTTCTGGCGTTCCCAAGGGACGCAACTCTGCACAGCGAATTTCGGCGCCTTAGACGGCTGGGCCACCCGCGCCCCCTTCATACAAGAACACTTTAAGGAATAGTAATGCCACTCGGAGTATATATTGTTGTATGCGTCCTGCGTTAGGTTTCATAACACGAGCAGAAGCCGGAGAGACGCGTAAGAGCATATACACCCCGAGTGATCCTACTACACGTAATTTGTCTTGCCGACATGTTTTGATATGGCATTGTAAAAGAATTAGAACAAATTAGAAATTGAAAGAAAGTTGTTCGATTGAGCTGAGGTTAACTTGTGCTGTGTCACTTTCATCGACTCCGAAGCAATATGCCGCTTTTTGCTTCGTGGCGGGGTATAAGAGATATATTCTCCCGCTCACAATTGATGTCGCTCCCAGGCGAGAAACACGTGAACCAATGAGATGTCAACATTCTGACATGTCTCAGGTAATCCGTGACACCGGAATGAGCACTATTTTAATGGGTGTTGAAAACATTTGTAAAGTATTCAACCCATCTTTTAATCTCAATATTATTTTCACATTTATAAAGAGAGCTTACATTCTTCTGGGTTAACCAAAATCCCTTTGATGAGTTTATATCCTCTTCAAGCAAAAGCGAATGTCTTTCAAGAAATTCATTGAAGAAACCGACATGTATTCTAATACAGGTGAGAAAAGGTTTTCAGCAACCAATGCTTGCCGTAAAAAGCGGCTTACGGGAGATGCATGTCATCGTATCCTAATTGCGTAGATCGATGCTTATGATGTCAATCATTTGATTGTCTGGTCCAGACTCGATTATAACAGGCCACCGTCATATAGCAGGAATATGATTGAGTGCGGCGTTAAACAATCAAACAAACAAACAAACAAACAATAGAATATTATCAAACCATGAACACAGTGTTCTCCTCGAGAATCACGAGAATCGAGAATTACATTTACATGAACACCGCACTTTAAGAGCAGGACAACATGAATATGCGCTTGTTGTGAAATTCTGGTGCCTGTATAAAAACCCACGATTTACAGGTACACTCATTTATCATGTATCGCCCCGAGATTGCTGTTGTTTGGACAGCGTGCGTACATAACGACACCTACCCCTGAGTGCTGCCACTGGGGGGGTAGGTCGCACCATGTCATGTAGCTAAGTGTTGGCAGATTGTGGATATCAGCCAATCTCTGCAACTGAATAAGCACATGCTTGTCTACTGCAGGTTATGTACACATAAGTCTTTGTCCAAGAACACACCTGTTTCTCCACGAACAATAAACAGTTTAACACTCAATGCCTCCAGACGGAAGTATACATCCATAGTGGATATTGACTAAAATGAATTAAACCAAATGGTTATTCGATGGTGATGTATTTGATACGGGTATCAAATATATGTTTTTGCCCTAACATTTGCAGTGTTTCGGCGACTGTTTTCAGTCAAGAGACTTTTTTATGACCTTTGCAATTTGGTGGTCAAATCCAGTTTTCAAGTATAAGGATGTCCTTTCTTATGCCTGACAGTTTATATTTCTTGTGTCAACGTCGTTGTAGATATTTGTATTGATATGTAATGTATCGCTCATCTCACAGAATCTCCTTTGCGACTAATTTGTGGACAAAGCAAACATATAGTCACTTCCTTAAACCAATATATTTGGCGAACTAATTCTCATCTGATGAAAGAGTGAGTGAGGGTGTTTGGTTTGACGCCACTCTGAACAGTATGTCAATTACATCACGCTGAAGGCCTGAAGTGATGCAGGTCTCAGTCGTTTACCCAGGAGCACGGACATGGTGTTGACACATAAACAGGGCGAACCCTGGAACCCAGGAGCACGGACATGGTGTTGACACATAAGTCGGGCGAACCCTGGAACCCAGGAGCACGGACATAATACTGACACATAAACAGGGCGAACCCAGGTACCCAGGAGTACGGACATGGTGCTGACACATAAGTCGGGCGAACCCTGGAACCCAGGAGCACGGACATGGTGCTGACACATAAACAGGGCGAACCCTGGAACCCAGGAGCACGGACATGGTGCTGACACATAAGTCGGGCGAACCCTGGAACCCAGGAGCACGGACATAATACTGACACATAAACAGGGCGAACCCTGGAAATTCCTTGTATACGGACCTTTTTTTAATAGTTTCTACAATATCAGTGATGGTACTCTCGCGTCCCTGGATTTTCGACTTCATTGATCACTTGATTGTCTGGTTTGTTTACAGGCTGACGTAGGCCAGGAGTACTGCCGTGCTGCGTCAGTCAATGAATACTTCCTTTTTTAAGCAAATTGTATAAATGGCGCGTGCTTCTGGTAGGGGAAGAAATCCTCACGCAAACATTCATTTTGGAGAACACATTTTGTAGGTACATTCACATAATTTCCACAGCTATTTACCCTTTTCGCCAAGTGGACTCTGTTTCGTCAGACAATCTAGGCGGGTTATTCTCTTGCACTGACAGTTTATACGTATATATCATGTGTTACGTGGCATTAAATGTTCTC
Organism: Haliotis cracherodii; assembly: GCF_022045235.1. Lineage (NCBI taxonomy): Eukaryota > Metazoa > Mollusca > Gastropoda > Lepetellida > Haliotidae > Haliotis > Haliotis cracherodii. The sequence continues at coordinate 2,625,533 of NW_027266267.1, forward strand.
GGGCGAATTTTGTGGTCGCTGGTTAAAGCTGATTGAAATAAGAAAGACCTCCCTTAGTTGTTTCCAGTCCGAAAACAATCTATTAACGTCTCAGTATGAAGATTTTTGCCTATATGGGAAAACACTTCAAGTTCTGGAACAAGTGACGAATACCGCATGTGACATAGGAGGGTTCAGGGTGGTTGACCTTGATGGCAGAAGACGAATGTCATATTATTGACCAAAAGCACTGTGTTAAATACAATGTTTGATGCATTGTCAACATATTTAACATGAAAGATTACTGAACGCAAGATTCAAACTAACAAAATGCACCACCTCCATCCGCTCTCACAAGACACAAACATCAGAGTCATGGGAAATACACGGGAAACACACGAGACACATGCGAAACATGAGACACTCATGAGAGACAAGAAACACACATCAAACGCACTTTGAGACGAGAGACAGATGAGACACACTTGATACACATGTGAGAGACGAGTGACACGCATGAGACACACATGAGAGACGAGAGACACACATGAGACACACATGCGACAAGAGAGACACATATGAGACATACACTTAAGACACACATGAGACACACTCGAGACACACTCGAGACACACTCGAGACACACATGAAACACACTCGAGACACACATGAGACACATGAGAGACGAGAGAGACACATGAGACATACACAAGATACACATCAGTGACATGTCTCATACACATGAGAGACGAGAGACACACATGAGACACACACATGAGACACACATATGAGACACATATGAGACGCCCATAAGACACACATGAGACACATATGAGAAAACAGAGACATACATGAGACAAACATTAGAGAGGAGAGACACACAATACACACATGGTACATACATAAGACATACATGAAACACACATGAGACACATATGAGACATACTTGAGAAACACATGAGAGACGAGAGACACATATGGGGCACACGTGGCTTACTTCAAATTCCACTGCAGTTGTTGACGCATTTGAGAGTATCACCTGAACAGAAAAAGGATTTCACACATTCACCCCCTCTGATTATATGTCGATAAATCATACAAGACGTTGTATCGGAAAATGGTGGTAACTTTGACTGGCGTGTACATGGTACTCCCTCAGATAAGCCAATCCCTACTGTGAAGATGGTCTCCATTGTGTTTGAATGTCCAGAGTAATGTGTTGTTGATCAAATTAATATTTCTGTCTTAAAATCAAATCTTGGATCATATACACAACACGTGGATCATACATACATTTCTTGGCTCATATGCGCACAATTGTCAGGTGGAAAAGAACCAATATATATATGTATATATATATCATCTTCTTTATATCAAACTCACAAAATGCACCACCTCCATCCGCTCTTACAAGAAACACACATCAGAGTCATGGGAAATACACGGGAAACACACGAGACACATGTCTGAAACTTATATAAAGAAGATGATGGACTAACGTGGACTTTATTATTTTATTATATATTACATGTACACCGATTGAACATTTACCTCATTTTTGTGTGTATATATATATATCCTGAGAGTAGGACAGGAGAGTAGGACAATATTGATTTGCCTAACACCTGGCTTGAAACAAGGGACACACTAAGTTGAATAAACAAAGTGTGAGACAAGCTACTGACAGATTAATCCTACATAGTATCGTCTCTTGGATCAATTTAGTCATGCTCAACAAAACATATCTACAAAGCGACCGGAGATCGTAAGCCATGAAGCTGTATCTGTTTGTGTGGTGGGACCGCTGTGTGCACGGGGCAGACAGGTGGTCTGCAGTATGTGATTCTTAATCGTGTCATATACCGATGATTGTCGATATTGATCCTCGGCACTCTTCGGTCTCTGATAAGACTCTCTATCCACTAGACCAAGGAGGGCAGACTCTATCCACTAGACCAAGGAGGGCAGACTCTATCCACTAGACCAAGGAGGGCAGACTCTATCCACTAGACCAAGGAGGGCAGACTCTATCCACTAGACCAAGGAGGGCAGACTCTATCCACTAGACCAAGGAGGGTAGACTCTATCCACTAGACCAAGGAGGGCAGACTCTATCCACTAGACCAAGGAGGGCAGACTCTATCCACTAGACTACAAAGGGCAGACTCTATCCACTAGAACAAGGAGGGCAGACTCTATTCACTAGACCAAAGAGGCAGTCTCGGTGCAGACTCTATCCACTAGACCAAAGAGGCAGTCTCAGGGAAGACACTCTATCCACTAGATTATGGAGGCAGTCTCAGGACAGACTCTATCCACTAGACCAAGGAGGGCAGACTCTATCCACTAGACCAAGGAGGGCAGACTCTATCCACTAGACCAAGGAGGGCAGACTCTATCCACTAGACCAAGGAGGGCAGACTCTATCCACTAGACCAAGGAGGGCAGACTCTATCCACTAGATCAAGGAGGGTAGACTCTATCCACTAGACTACGGATGGCAGACTCTATCCACTAGACTACGGAGGGCAGACTCTATCAACTAGAACAAGGAGGGCAGACTCTATCCACTAGACCAAAGAGGCAGTCTCGGTGCAGACTTTATCCACTAGACCATGGAGGCAGTCTCAGGGAAGACACTCTATCCACTAGATTATGGAGGCAGTCTCAGGACAGACTCTATCCACTAGACTATGGAGGACAGACTCTATCCACTAGAACAAGGAGGGCTTACTCTATCCACTAAACTACGGAGGGCAGACTCTATCCACTAGACCATGGAGGCAGTGTCAGGGAAGACTCTCTATCCACTAGACCACGGAGGCAGTCTCAGGGAAAACTCTCTATCCACTAGACCAAGGAGGACAGACTCTATCCACTAGACTACGGAGGGCACACTCTATCCACTAGACCATGGAGGCAGTCTCAGGACAGACTCTATCCACTAGACTACGGAGAGCAGACTCTATCCACTAGACCACGGAGGCAGTCTTAGGGAAGACTCTATCCACTAGACCATAGAGGCAGTCTCAGGGAAGACTCTATCCACTAGACCATGGAGGCAGTCTCAGGGAAGACTCTATCCACTATACCACGGAGGCAGACTCTCTGTCCACTCGACCACAGAAGGAATCTGCAGGATGTAGATTTGTGCTGTTTGTATAACAATAATTTTTAGGGTTTTTGTCAAACGTAAAACAAATCGCAAAGAATTACGAATTTCGTAAGTAGTTACGCAAAACGTAATTAAAGAAAACTAAAGAAAAAAACTTTTGAACCCCACAATATGGGTTCATGTTGGGTACATATTGATATTTTACAGCTACTTCTTCTACTCTGGTAATGATATCCCTTCCATCACGCGACCGTCAATATCAAATAAGTCATCATCAAGATGTCCTTCTTATCTGTTTCAGTGTCAGCCAAAATCAAACATGGTTGTATACTTCTTGTTTGTATCGGTGTTAGCCACTATCAAACATCGGTGTATACTTCTTGTTTGTATCGATGTTAGCCACTATCAAACATGGGTGTATACTTCTTGTTTGTATCGGTGTTAGCCACTATCAAACATGGGTGTATACTTCTTGTTTGTATCGATGTTAGCCACTATCAAACATGGGTGTATACTTCTTGTTTGTATCGGTGTTAGCCACTATCAAACATGGGTGTATACTTCTTGTTTGTGTCGATGTTAGTCACCATCAAACATGGGTGTATACTTCTTGTTTGTATTGATGTTAACCACTATCAAACATGGGTGTATACTTCTTGTTTTTATCGATGTTAGCCACTATCAAACATGGGTGTATACTTCTTGTTTGTATCGGTGTTAGTCACTATCAAACATGGGTGTATACTTCTTATTTGTATGGGTGTTAGTCACTATCAAACATGGGTGTATACTTCTTATTTGTATGGGTGTTAGTCACTATCAAACATGGGTGTTGCTTCTTGTTTTTATCGATGTTAGTCACCATCAAACATGGGTGTATACTTCTTGTTTGTATCGATGTTAGTCACTATCAAACATGGGTGTATACTTCTTGTTTGTATCGATGTTAGCCACTATCAAACATGGGTATATACTTCTTGTTTGTATCGGTGTTAGCCATCATCAAACATGGGTGTATACTTCTTGTTTGTATCGATGTTAGCCACTATCAAACATGGGTGTATAGTTCTTGTTTGTATCGATGTTAGCCACTATCAAACATGGGTATATACTTCTTGTTTGTATCGGTGTTAGCCACCATCAAACATGGGTGTATACTTCTTGATTGTATCGATGTTAGTCACCATCAAATATGGGTGTATACTTCTTGTTTGTATCGGTGTTAGCCACTATCAAACATGGGTGTTGCTTCTTGTTTTCATCGATGTTAGTCACCATCAAACATGGGTGTATACTTCTTGTTTGTGTCGATGTTAGTCACCATCAAACATGGGTGTATACTTCTTGTTTGTATCGGTGTTAGTCACCATCAGACATGGGTGTATACTTCTTGTTTGTATCGATGTTAGTCAAACATGGGTGTATACTTCTTGTTTGTATCGGTGTTAGCCACTATCAAACATGGGTGTATAGTTCTTGTTTGTATCGATGTTAGCCACTATCAAACATGGGTATATACTTCTTGTTTGTATCGGTGTTAGCAACCATCAAACATGGGTGTATACTTCTTGATTGTATCGATGTTAGTCACCATCAAACATGGGTGTATACTTCTTGTTTGTATCGGTGTTAGCCACTATCAAACATGGGTGTTGCTTCTTGTTTTTTTCGATGTTAGTCACCATCAAACATGGGTGTATACTTCTTGTTTGTGTCGATGTTAGTCACCATCAAACATGGGTGTATACTTCTTGTTTGTATCGGTGTTAGTCACCATCAGACATGGGTGTATACTTCTTGTTTGTATCGATGTTAGTCAAACATGGGTGTATACGTCTTGTTTGTATCGGTGTTAGTCACTATCAAACATCGGTGTATACTTCTTGTTTGTAGGCGTGTTAGTCACCATCAAACATGGGTGTATACTTCTTGTTTGTATCGGTGTTAGCCACTATCAAACATCGGTGTATACTTCTTGTTTGTATCGGTGTTAGTCACCATCAGACACGGGTGTATACTTCTTGTTTGTATCGATGTTAGTCAAACATGGGTGTATACGTCTTGTTTGTATCGGTGTTAGTCACTATCAAACATCGGTGTATACTTCTTGTTTGTAGGCGTGTTAGCCACCATCAAACATGATTGTTTACTTCTGGTTTCATTATTGCCACCATCAAACATGGGTGTATACTTTCAGCCGTCAGTTTTTTTGAAAACCAGTGATTATGTTTCTTGATAAGAAAAGCGTCCTCTTACTGTGTGTGTGTGTCTGTGTGTGTGTATGCGTGCGCGTGCACATGTGTGTGTGTGTGTGCCCTTACACTTAATGGAATCTGTTTCGATGGTAATCGAGACTGGTTGTTCTCTCCCTCTACACGCAGCCCAGATAGCGAATGGGACTTCTCCCAGAAAGTGCTGCCTAATCGAACCCACCCAGAACCTTTTGGAGTATGTGAAGACTGCCCGACACTACAGCCTTTTGCATTACCCAGAAGGGATATATTCCTGGCAACAAACCCAGGTACTCTCCAAATATCAGTCAACAGATTGGGAGGTACCAAACCCAAGGCACCGAGAACAATGCGGAGTCCGACAACTTGGTACTTGGGATGCAAACGTGACATTTCGAAAGTGAGGTCCGCATGTTTGCTGTGTTTTGCCTGAATCTTGTCAATCACAGTAGTGTCAAAAGGGACAGAAAATTATATAAATGATTTCGTTGGATATTTAAAAATGACGATCATGCTGCATACGGGCCTATTCCAAAGAATTTTGTATTGATCATTTTCCATGACGCCCTCTACATATTCCGGGTCGTACCTTCGATGGACCTCTCTGTAAAAACCGCAAGCATGGCGAAGACGTTAATAAAAGGATAGAGCCACTCCCTGATGTTGCTTATGATTCTGTGTTTGTGCAATAGCTGGGCATCCACTGAAAATGGGTTGGACAGTTTCATTCAATTCATTGAATAATCTACATTCTATATTTACATTTTAATGTAAAATCACACATTGACGGTTGCAAGTGGGAAGTGACTGGTCCTGAGCAGCAAACAGAAAGCCTTCTGTTTCACGTTTGAGGCCAGTCGACTTCATTTAAGTAAATGACTCTGCAGGGTTGCTGATCATCTCAACACACTACACATTAACTCGATGCAGTGGGCGTTCAGAAAGCCATTCCCTGAAATTTGGGCACTTCCCTTGGTTGACACTCATTTGTGTACCGTCCAGCAGTACAGAACCATCACTGACATTGACATTGAGATTATATCCCACATCATTTGCTCGTTTGAGAAAACTGTGGAATGACTTATTTTTTATCATGAATCTTGACATGCTCCGCAAGCGGGTCATCTGTCAAATAAATGTGTGCAAAAGCGAAAAAAACCACCCATTTCTATCGTGAAGAAAGCACGCCCTCCCATTATGATTGGTAAATATAAGCGATTGAGGGATGAGCGAGGGTGGTGGGATCTGTTGTCTGACATGATTCTTCCTGTGAGGATGTCAATAGCCTGAATTTCCTGTTTCGTCCATTATTATTATTATTATTATTATTATTATTATTATTATTATTATTATTATTATTATTACTGTTGTTGTTATTGTTGTTGTCATTATTATTATTATTATTATTATTATTATTATTATTATTATTATCATTATTATTATCATTATTATTGTCGTTGTTGTTGTTATTATTGAGAGGACGCTAGTGTATCGTGAGTAATGATGGACATCCGCTCTACATGTTGTTATCTTGTCACATGTCGGTGTTGTCAGTCAGGCTGTATCCCACCAGTAACACAGTGTGCAGGTCACCACGTACCGGCCTGGACCGAGTTCCCCCGACACGGGGCGCCAGGAGGGGTCATCGTCCTGTGCACCTGTGTGCACCTGTGTGCATCTGTGTGCACCTGTGTGCACCTGTAGGCATGCCCAGACAGCCGGGCATAGGCATAGAGAGACCAAGACTCGCAACACCCGAAGTAGACGGTCGTAAATTAAATGGACATTTTAGCGATTGAGGGAAATCAAGGGTGGTGGCATCTGTTGCCTGAGGCGAGTCTTCGTGTGAGGGTTTCCATACCCTGAATGTCTTGCTTCGTGGGTTGGGGGTTGCTGATGTGGTAGGGTCGAGACGAGGTGGTAGGTCGGGGTAGCTGATGTGGAAGGGTAGAGACGAGGTGGTAGGTTGGGGTTGCTGATGTTGTAGGGTCGAGACGAGGTGGTAGGTCGGGGTAGCTGATGTGGAAGGGTAGTGACGAGGTGGTAGGTTGGGGTTGCTGATGTGGTAGGGTAGTGACGAGGTGGTAGGTGGGGGTAGCTGATGTGGAAGGGTAGAGACGAGGTGGTAGGTGGGGGTAGCTGATGTGGTAGGGTCGAGACGAGGTGGTAGGTTGGGGTAGCTGATGTGGAAGGGTAGAGACGAGGTGGTAGGTTGGAGTTGCTGATGTTGAAGGGTCGAGACGAGGTGGTAGGTTGGGGTAGCTGATGTGGTAGGGTCGAGACGAGGTGGTAAGTCGGGGTAGCTGATGTGGAAGGGTAGAGACGAGGTGGTAGGTTGGGGTTGCTGATGTGGTAGGGTCGAGACGAGGTGGTAAGTCGGGGTAGCTGATGTGGAAGGGTAGAGACGAGGTGGTAGGTTGGGGTTGCTGATGTGGTAGGATCGAGACGAGGTGGTAGGTCGGGGTAGCTGATGTGGTAGGGTCGAGACGAGGTGGTAGGTCGGGGTAGCTGATGTGGAAGGGTAGTGACGAGGTGGTAGGTTGGGGTTGCTGATGTGGTACTGTCGAGGCGAGGTGGTAGGTTGGGGTTGCTGATGTGGTAGGATCGAGACGAGGTGGTGGGTGGGGGTTGCTGATGTGGAAGGGTCGAGACGAGGTGGTAGGTTGGGGTTGCTGATGTGGTAGGATCGAGACGAGGTGGTGGGTCGGGGTTGCTGATGTGGAAGGGTCGAGACGAGGTGGTACGTTGGGATGCGGAAGATGTCGTGTTGTTGAGAGTTGTAGGTCGAGGCGATCATGCGATATAATTTTGCTTAACACATTCAGTTTGGTTGATAAAAAATGATATAAGGTACACTGACAAACAAATTGACAGAATAAAACAACAGCAGTAATATTAAGGAGATGCGTATGTCGAGAGATTTGTGTGTCAAGAGATGTGTATGTCGAGAGATGTGTGTGTGTCGAGAGATGTGTGTGTCGAGACAGGTGTGTGTCAAGAGATATGTGTGTCAAGAGATTTGTATATCGTTAGATGTGTGTGTGTCGAGTGATGTGTGTGTCGAGAGATGGGTAGGTCGAGAGATGTGTAGGTCGAGAGATGTGTGTGTCGAGTGATGTGTGTGTCGAGAGATGTGTATGTCAAGAGATGTGTGTGTGTCAAGAGATGTGTGTGTGTCGAGTGATGTGTGTGTCGAGACAGGTGTGTGTCAAGAGATATGTGTGTCAAGAGATTTGTATATCGTTAGATGTGTGTGTGTCGAGTGATGTGTGTGTCGAGAGATATGTATGTCAAGAGATGTGTGTGTGTCGAGAGATGTGTGTGTTTAGAGATGTGTGTGTCGAGACAGGTGTGTGTCAAGAGATATGTGTGTCAAGAAATTTGTTTATCGATAGATGTGTGTGTGTCGAGAGATGTGTGTGTCAAGAGATGTGTATGTCGAGAGATATGTGTTTCAAGAGATGTGTGTATCGAGAGATGTGTGTGTCGAGAGATGTGTGTCTGTCGAGAGATGTGTGTGTCGAGAGATGTGTGTGTCGAGAGATGTGTGTGTCGAGAGACGTGTGTGTCAAGAGATGTGTGTGTGTCGATAGATGTTTGTCGAGAGATGTGTGTGTTGAGAAATGTGTGTGTTTGTCGAATGATTTGTGTGTCGAGAGATGTGTGTGTCGAGAAATGTGTGTGTCGAGATATGTGTGTCGAGAAATGTGTGTCGAGAGGTTTGTGTATCGAGAGATATGTGTGTCGAGAAATGTGTGTCGAGAGATGTGTGTGTTGAGAGATGTGTGTGTTGAGAGATGTGTGTGTCGAGAGATGTGTGTGTCGAGAGATGTGTGTGTCACATTGTAGAACAGCACAGGGGTGAATGTAAACTGATAGTCTCTAATCATCTACATACAATACACAGCTGAGTAACGTGGACGTGATTAGCATTGTAACTCACTGTGAGCGCGTGTTCATTCATAGTGTGGACGTATTTATACCCAACACAGAGTAAGCCACATGTGATTGAACCACTTCCGTCAACCCCGAGCTCGGCAATGGTGCTGACAAATCCAGGATCGCAATCAGACGGATCTGGGATACAAAACCATGCCATAACTGGATCCTGGTACCCCTACGGGACGCAACTTCTGACAGCCTCAGTCCAAAACCCCTCCCACCCCAAACTGAAGGAGGGTTGTAACGGTTCTGGGACAGATTAACCCTATCACAATACAACAGTAAATTAAGTGTGATTTACAGCTGAGATCACCGGTTGTCACAGTTGAGTGTCTAGAGTGGATCAAGTACGCTGTAGATACTGTGCACTGGGGATAGTGGCAGCGTGGGTTCGGGGAGGACGTGGGTGGGTGTGTCATCTCACTGCTGCTGTAAACGTCAGCATGATAGCTGTCAGCTGTCGTTGCCTTTTTAATAATTCCAACATATACACATTAATTGTGAGCTATAGAATACATAATATTATTCAGGTAAACGCCGAATCACCAGTTTGTTGCTCTCAGGAGCAAGGTTGGTCTGACCCATGGCTCCCTGACCTTCACACAATTTCGCGGCCATGCGAGTTGTTATGTCTCACAATGACCCTGGATACACGGAGCGGCAAAATACTTAGATAGCAGCCGTAGGGTACCAAAACACAGTTACGACATTACTATAACTAATCTGTCTGCCATGAAAGTTGGTTTGGTTGTTTGGATGGTTGTTTTACGCCGCACTCGGCAATATTCCAGCTATATGACGACGGTCTGTAAATAATCGAGTCCGGACCAGATTGATATGAGCATCGATCCACGCATTTGGGATCGATGACATGCTTCAAGCAAGTCAGCGAGCCTGACCATCCGATCCCGTAAGTCGCTTTTTACGACAAGCATAGTGGCCTTGCTGAAGACCTATTCTACCCCGGATCTTCACGGGTCTCTACCATGAAAGAATCGGGTGGCACTTAAGTAATATACTATTTTGAACCGACGACTTCGACTACATACGTACTTTGAAACACGCAACGTTCAGCATCCTCTTGCTACTCGGTCAGTGGGGTAGCCTTGTTCATAAAGCTTTCGCTCGTCACGCTTGAAGGCCTGGGTTCGATTCCCAATATAGGTATAATGTGTGAACCCCATTTCTGCTATGGCCCGCTGTGATATTGCGGGACTGCTGCTAACAGCGGCTTAAAACCATATTCACTCACTCTTTCTACACTGTAAACCCTCAGCGTGTTATTTACGGTAAAGGTTGGCTGACAGTTATCCTACCGTGGATATTACGGTGTACCGCTGGGATATATACTGCAAATATTAAGGTGAAAGGTCAACAACCATGCTTCGATGACATTCAGTGCTGGCCAAAGGAGACTGGATGCAAGTTGTGATATCCGCAATATTTTCAAAATATCATCATCATAACCTTAAGTATCATTATTTGGGGCAAACACAAATATAGGATACAACAAAAAACGAACATTATGTCATAAATATATTATATTCAATACGATCTGAGATCGTTTTACTCATCTAGCTTATTACTCATGTGATATTTATATCCTGATGTGACAAGATGCAACTCCGCAGTAAGCAACGTCAACTGTCTGGAAATTGATACATATGATGCAAATTAAAATGGAAAGGACATTCTGTTGTCCCCCCTTTCACTGTACGTTGTCTCCAATGTTTCAGCAGACCATCTAAAGGACATTCAGTTGTCCCCCCTTTCACTATACGTTGTCTCCAATGTTTCAGCAGACCATGTAATGGACATTCTGTTGCCCCCCCCTTTCACTATACGTTGTCTCCAATGTTTCAGCAGACCATGTAATGGACATTCTGTTGTCCCCCCTTTCACTATACGTTGTCTCCAATGTTTCAGCAGACCATGTAATGGACATTCTGTTGTCCCCCCTATCACTGCCCGGCACATTAGTGTTTCCTACTGACTGAGGAGCCTCAGTCCATCACAGCGACATGTGTTTCCTACTGACTGAGGACCCTCAGTCCATCACAGCGACATGTGTTTTCTATTGACTTAGGAGCCTCAGTCCATCACAGCGACATGTGTTTCCTACTGACTGAGGAGCCTCAAACAATTACAGCGACATGTGTTTCCTTATGACTGAGGAGCCTCAGTAAATCACAGCGACATGTGTTTCCTTATGACTGAGGAGCCTCAGTCCATCACAGCGACATGTGTTTCCTACTGACTGAGGAGCCTCAGCCCATCACAGCGACATGTGTTTCCTTATGACTGAGGAGCCTCAGTCCATCACAGCGACATGTGTTTCCTACTGACCGAGGAGCCTCAGTCCATCACAGCGACATGTGTTTCCTACTGACCAAGGAGCCTCAGCCCATCACAGCGACATGTGTTTCCTTATGACTGAGGACCCTTAGTCCATCACAGCGACATGTGTTTCCTACTGACCGAGGAGCCTCAGTCCATCACAGCGACATGTGTTTCCTACTGACTGAGGAGCCTCAGTCCATCACAGCGACATGTGTTTCCTACTGACTGAGGAGCTTTAGTCCATCACAGCGACATGTGTTTCCTACAGACTGAGGAGCTTTAGTCCATCACAGCGACATGTGTTTCCAACTGACTCAGGAGCCTCAGTCCATCACAGCGACATGTGTTTCCTACTGACTGAGGAGACTCAGTCCATCACAGCAACATGTGTTTCCTACTGACTGAGGACCCTCAGTCCATCACAGCGACATGTAATTCCTACTGACTGAGGAGACTCAGTCCATCACAGCGACATGTGTTTCCTACTGACTGAGGACCCTCAGTCCATCACAGCGACATGTAATTCCTACTGACTGAGGAGCCTCAGTCCATTACAGCGACATGTGTTTCCTTATGACTGAGGAGCCTCAGTCCATCACAGTGACATGTGTTTCCTTATGACTGAGGAGCCTCAGTCCATCACAGCGACATGTGTTTCCTACTGACTGAGGAGCCTCAGTCCATCACAGCGACATGTGTTTCCTACTGACTGAGGAGCTTTAGTCCATCACAGCGACATGTGTTTCCAACTGACTGAGGAGCCTCAGTCCATCACAGCGACATGTGTTTCCTACTGACTGAGGAGACTCAGTCCATCACAGCGACATGTGTTTCCTACTGACTGAGGAGCCTCAGTCCATCACAGCGACATGTAATTCCTACTGACTGAGGAGACTCAGTCCATCACAGCGACGTGTGTTTCCAACTGACTGAGGAGCCTCAGTCCATCACAGCGACATGTGTTTCCTACTGACTGAGGAGACTCAGTCCATCACAGCGACATGTGTTTCCTACTGACTGAGGAGCCTCAGTCCATCACAGCGACATGTGTTTCCTACTGACTGAGGAGCTTTAGTCCATCACAGCGACATGTGTTTCCTACACACTCAGGAGCCTCAGTCCATCACAGCGACATGTGTTTCCTACTGACTGAGGAGCCTCAGTCCATCACAGCGACATGTGTTTCCTACTGACTGAGGACCCTCAGTCCATCACAGCGACATGTAATTCCTACTGACTGAGGAGACTCAGTCCATCACAGCGACATGTGTTTCCTACTGACTGAGGACCCTCAGTCCATCACAGCGACATGTAATTCCTACTGACTGAGGAGCCTCAGTCCATTACAGCGACATGTGTTTCCTTATGACTGAGGAGCCTCAGTCCATCACAGTGACATGTGTTTCCTTATGACTGAGGAGCCTCAGTCCATCACAGCGACATGTGTTTCCTACTGACTGAGGAGCCTCAGTCCATCACAGCGACATGTGTTTCCTACTGACTGAGGAGCTTTAGTCCATCACAGCGACATGTGTTTCCAACTGACTGAGGAGCCTCAGTCCATCACAGCGACATGTGTTTCCTACTGACTGAGGAGACTCAGTCCATCACAGCGACATGTGTTTCCTACTGACTGAGGACCCTCAGTCCATCACAGCGACATGTAATTCCTACTGACTGAGGAGACTCAGTCCATCACAGCGACGTGTGTTTCCTACTGACTGAGGAGCCTCAGTCCATCACAGCGACATGTGTTTCCTACTGACTGAGGAGACTCAGTCCATCACAGCGACATGTGTTTCCTACTGACTGAGGAGACTCAGTCCATCACAGCAACATGTGTTTCCTACTGACTGAGGACCCTCAGTCCATCACAGCGACATGTAATTCCTACTGACTGAGGAGCCTCAGTCCATTACAGCGACATGTGTTTCCTTATGACTGAGGAGCCTCAGTCCATCACAGTGACATGTGTTTCCTTATGACTGAGGACCCTCAGTCCATCACAGCGACATGTGTTTCCTACTGACTGAGGAGACTCAGTCCATCACAGCGACATGTGTTTCCTACTGACTGAGGAGACTCAGTCCATCACAGTGACATGTGTTTCCTACTGACTGAGGAGCCTCAGTCCATCACAGCGACATGTAATTCCTACTGACTGAGGAGACTCAGTCCATCACAGCGACGTGTGTTTCCAACTGACTGAGGAGCCTCAGTCCATCACAGCGACATGTGTTTCCTACTGACTGAGGAGACTCAGTCCATCACAGCGACATGTGTTTCCTACTGACTGAGGAGCCTCAGTCCATCACAGCGACATGTGTTTCCTACTGACTGAGGAGCTTTAGTCCATCACAGCGACATGTGTTTCCTACACACTCAGGAGCCTCAGTCCATCACAGCGACATGTGTTTCCTACTGACTGAGGAGACTCAGTCCATCACAGCGACATGTGTTTCCTACTGACTGAGGACCCTCAGTCCATCACAGCGACATGTAATTCCTACTGACTGAGGAGACTCAGTCCATCACAGCGACATGTGTTTCCTACTGACTGAGGACCCTCAGTCCATCACAGCGACATGTAATTCCTACTGACTGAGGAGCCTCAGTCCATTACAGCGACATGTGTTTCCTTATGACTGAGGAGCCTCAGTCCATCACAGTGACATGTGTTTCCTTATGACTGAGGAGCCTCAGTCCATCACAGCGACATGTGTTTCCTACTGACTGAGGAGCCTCAGTCCATCACAGCGAAATGTGTTTCCTACTGACTGAGGAGCTTTAGTCCATCACAGCGACATGTGTTTCCAACTGACTGAGGAGCCTCAGTCCATCACAGCGACATGTGTTTCCTACTGACTGAGGAGACTCAGTCCATCACAGCGACATGTGTTTCCTACTGACTGAGGACCCTCAGTCCATCACAGCGACATGTAATTCCTACTGACTGAGGAGACTCAGTCCATCACAGCGACGTGTGTTTCCTACTGACTGAGGAGCCTCAGTCCATCACAGCGACATGTGTTTCCTACTGACTGAGGAGACTCAGTCCATCACAGCGACATGTAATTCCTACTGACTGAGGAGACTCAGTCCATCACAGCGACATGTGTTTCCTACTGACTGAGGACCCTCAGTCCATCACAGCGACATGTAATTCCTACTGACTGAGGAGCCTCAGTCCATTACAGCGACATGTGTTTCCTTATGACTGAGGAGCCTCAGTCCATCACAGTGACATGTGTTTCCTTATGACTGAGGACCCTCAGTCCATCACAGCGACATGTGTTTCCTACTGACTGAGGAGACTCAGTCCATCACAGCGACATGTGTTTCCTACTGACTGAGGAGACTCAGTCCATCACAGCGACATGTGTTTCCTACTGACTGAGGACCCTCAGTCCATCACAGCGACATGTAATTCCTACTGACTGAGGAGCCTCAGTCCATTACAGCGACATGTGTTTCCTACTGACTGAGGAGCCTCAGTCCATCACAGTGACATGTGTTTCCTTATGACTGAGGAGCCTCAGTCCATCACAGCGACATGTGTTTCCTACTGACCGAGGAGCCTCAGTCCATCACAGCGACATGTGTTTCCTACTGACTGAGGAGCCTCAGTCCATCACAGCGACATGTGTTTCCTACAGACTGAGGAGCTTTAGTCCATCACAGCGACATGTGTTTCCAACTGACTGAGGAGCCTCAGTCCATCACAGCGACATGTGTTTCCTACTGACTGAGGAGACTCAGTCCATCACAGCGACATGTGTTTCCTACTGACTGAGGACCCTCAGTCCATCAAAGCGACATGTAATTCCTACTGACCGAGGAGCCTCAGCCCATCACAGCGACATGTGTTTCCTACTGACCGAGGAGCCTCAGTCCATCACAGCGACATGTGTTTCCTACAGACTGAGGAGCTTTAGTCCATCACAGCGACATGTGTTTCCTACTGACTGAGGAGACTCAGTCCATCACAGCGACATGTGTTTCCTACTGACTGAGGAGACTCAGTCCATCACAGCGACATGTGTTTCCTACTGACTGAGGACCCTCAGTCCATCACAGCGACATGTAATTCCTACTGACTGAGGAGCCTCAGTCCATTACAGCGACATGTGTTTCCTACTGACTGAGGAGCCTCAGTCCATCACAGTGACATGTGTTTCCTTATGACTGAGGAGCCTCAGTCCATCACAGCGACATGTGTTTCCTACTGACCGAGGAGCCTCAGTCCATCACAGCGACATGTGTTTCCTACTGACTGAGGAGCCTCAGTCCATCACAGCGACATGTGTTTCCTACAGACTGAGGAGCTTTAGTCCATCACAGCGACATGTGTTTCCAACTGACTGAGGAGCCTCAGTCCATCACAGCGACATGTGTTTCCTACTGACTGAGGAGCCTCAGTCCATCACAGCGACATGTGTTTCCTACAGACTGAGGAGCTTTAGTCCATCACAGCGACATGTGTTTCCAACTGACTGAGGAGCCTCAGTCCATCACAGCGACATGTGTTTCCTACTGACCGAGGAGACTCAGTCCATCACAGCGACATGTGTTTCCTACTGACTGAGGACCCTCAGTCCATCACAGCGACATGTAATTCCTACTGACCGAGGAGCCTCAGCCCATCACAGCGACATGTGTTTCCTACTGACCGAGGAGCCTCAGTCCATCACAGCGACATGTGTTTCCTACAGAATGAGGAGCTTTAGTCCATCACAGCGACATGTGTTTCCTACTGACTAGGGAGCCTCAGTCCATCACAGCGACATGTGTTTCCTACTGACCGAGGAGCCTCAGTCCATCACAGCGACATGTGTTTCCTACTGACCAAGGAGCCTCAGTCCATCACAGCGACATGTGTTTCCTACAGACTGAGGAGCTTTAGTCCATCACAGCGACATGTGTTTCCAACTGACTGAGGAGCCTCAGTCCATTACAGCGACATGTGTTTCCTTATGACTGAGGAGCCTCAGTCCATCACAGTGACATGTGTTTCCTTATGACTGAGGACCCTCAGTCCATCACAGCGACATGTGTTTCCTACTGACTGAGGAGACTCAGTCCATCACAGCGACATGTGTTTCCTACTGACTGAGGACCCTCAGTCCATCACAGCGACATGTGTTTCCTACTGACCGAGGAGCTTTAGTCCATCACAGCGACATGTGTTTCCTACTGACTGAGGACCCTCAGTCCATCACAGCGACATGTGTTTCCTACTGACCGAGGAGCTTTAGTCCATCACAGCGACATGTGTTTCCAACTGACTGAGGAGCCTCAGTCCATCACAGCGACATGTGTTTCCTACTGACTGAGGAGACTCAGTCCATCACAGCGACATGTGTTTCCTACTGACTGAGGACCCTCAGTCCATCAAAGTGACATGTAATTCCTACTGACCGAGGAGCCTCAGTCCATCACAGCGACATGTGTTTCCTACTGACCAAGGAGCCTCAGTCCATCACAGCGACATGTGTTTCCTACAGACTGAGGAGCTTTAGTCCATCACAGCGACATGTGTTTCCTACTGACTGAGGACCCTCAGTCCATCACAGCGACATGTGTTTCCTACTGACTGAGGAGCCTCAGTCCATCACAGTGACATGTGTTTCCTTATGACTGAGGAGCCTCAGTCCATCACAGCGACATGTGTTTCCTACTGACCGAGGAGCTTTAGTCCATCACAGCGACATGTGTTTCCAACTGACTGAGGAGCCTCAGTCCATCACAGCGACATGTGTTTCCTACTGACTGAGGAGACTCAGTCCATCACAGCGACATGTGTTTCCTACTGACTGAGGACCCTCAGTCCATCAAAGCGACATGTAATTCCTACTGACCGAGGAGCCTCAGTCCATCACAGCGACATGTGTTTCCTACTGACCAAGGAGCCTCAGTCCATCACAGCGACCTGTGTTTCCTACAGACTGAGGAGCTTTAGTCCATCACAGCGACATGTGTTTCCAACTGACTGAGGAGCCTCAGTCCATCACAGCGACATGTGTTTCCTACTGACTGAGGAGACTCAGTCCATCACAGCGACATGTGTTTCCTACTGACTGAGGACCCTCAGTCCATCAAAGCGACATGTAATTCCTACTGACCGAGGAGCCTCAGCCCATCACAGCGACATGTGTTTCCTACTGACCGAGGAGCCTCAGTCCATCACAGCGACATGTGTTTCCTACAGACTGAGGAGCTTTAGTCCATCACAGCGACATGTGTTTCCTACTGACTAGGGAGCCTCAGTCCATCACAGCGACATGTGTTTCCTACTGACTGAGGAGCCTCAGTCCATCACAGCGACATGTGTTTCCTACTGACTGAGGAGACTCAGTCCATCACAGCGACATGTGTTTCCTTATGACTGAGGAGCCTCAGTCCATCACAGCGACATGTGTTTCCTACTGACTGAGGAGCCTCAGTCCATCACAGCGACATGTGTTTCCTACTGACTGAGGAGCCTCAGTCCATCACAGCGACATGTGTTTCCTACTGATTGAGGAGCCTCAGTCCATCACAGCGACATGTGTTTCCTACTGATTGAGGAGCGTCAGTCCATCACAGCGACATGTGTTTCCTACAGACTGAGGAGCCTCAGTCCATCACAGTGACATGTGTTTCCTACTGACTGAGGAGCCTCAGTCCATCATAGCGACATGTGTTTCCTACTGACTAAGGAGCCTCAGTCCATCACAGCGATATGTGTTTCCTACTGACTGAGGACCCTCAGTCCATCACAGCGACATGCCACGGCTGTTCAGCATGAGCGTATGCAGCATGGTGTGGGTGGGTGAGTTTGGTTTAACGCCGCTTTTAGCAATATTCCAGCAATATCACGGCGGAGGACACCAGAAATGGGCTTCACACATTGTACCCATGTCGGGAATCGAACCCGGGTCTTCGGCGTGACGAGCGAACGCTTTAACCACTAGGCTACCCGACCGCCCCGTATGCAGCATGGGAATTGTAAGTGTGCATGATGTTCCAAGGTTCAGACTGACTGTGTCAAACACACAGTGGACAACCAACCCTGGCAACAGGTTTCCGCTCGGCACAAGCATATCATGATTCTTTATGAGATGTCTAGATGACTGACTGATGGCGTGGAATATTACCTGCGCCACACACTACACAATACACGCCACACACAGCCTACATGACTCGGCTGCTTGCGGATGACTCGACTTTGCACTGATTTTCACTGAGAGGTGCACTTCCATTCACTCTTTCGCAAATGGCGGTCGTCAACTGCTGACCCATAATGCACATGTGAGACGAGTTAACCGTTACCGTCTCAACTCTTGACCACCGTGATAGCGACGGAAAGGTAAATTTCATCGTGATTATAATACACGTCATTATACAATCATAACTTTGCACGTTGCAGTATTGTGTTACCGTATTATGTTACCGTATTGTGTTACCGTAAATGCTTACAGTGTCCTCGTGCCCTTGCCAAGGTGGGACCGCCTCCGTGGTCTAGTGGCAGAGCGTCCGCCCAGAGAGCGGAAGGTCCGGGGTTTGATCCCGCCATACCAAACTACGTTAAATGATGGTACTTGTTGTTACCCTGTCTGGCGCTCGGCATTAAGGGGCTAAAACAAGGACTGGTAGGCTCGGAATCAGTATACTGTGTCTGAGTGGGGTATTCATGTTAAACTGCATGGACGTCGCTGTATACGTCCAATAATCTTGGACGCGACCGACGTTAAATCCCGTTTCATCTCGACTAACAAACTGATAAAGAAAAGCGAGTTTTCAAATGCATTGAGACGGCAAAGAGTTTTTCGGATTTCGATTACCATTAAACAGTGGGTTATTTTATTGATCAGATTCTCAGGTCATCACCTGTCTCACCTGCACGACCTACATATCCGCATCCCAGATGAGTGGTCGAACGTTACACCTCCACGTCTAGCCGTCAGTGCTCTAGTTATGTCATGGAAGTACAACTTTGTACATAAGTTTTAGGTCGGCGTGAGGGTCTGACGTTATTAATATTCATATACTGAGCCGCAAAAGAAAAGTCACCCCAAGTTACATTTCGTGAAAAGTTGTCATTTAAATATATGGGTAATTTTTTTCAAAGTTTCTAAAATTTAACATTACCTTGCCCGGAAAAATGAAATTTGATGATAAAAAAGCAAAGCAGATGACAAGAAAATCGATCGCCAAAACGCATCACGGCAACGCCCATGGTAACCCGATGCACGTGACTTCCGTGCAAATTGAAATGCACATGTATTGCCCCGTTTCTTGCCCTATAAAAATCCACACAGATCGGATAATATTCCTTCGTTATTGAATTGCTAATTGCCAGGCAAGTAGCCAATGCATTTTAAGTCCACGTAAGGACCATTTACAGGCCCCAGCAACGGTACCAGACCACTAACGGTACAGATGACCGACCACGCAGTGGGAGACCAAGGGTGACCACCCGACGTTAGATTGTGCGACAGCATCTTCAAGATCGCTTTGCTACTGCCGTGGAAACTGCTGAACAGACCACAGGGACACACCAGCGACACAATAGTGCGGACACAGAGGGTCGGCCCTGTGGTCTTCCAGAACATCCACCCAGGGAGAGTCAATGGTGTCACAGGAGCTCGGTACAATGATCAAGTCTTGAGACCACACGACATACCTCATTTGACACGTCGCCGCAACCACGAGTTTCAACATGATAACGCCCGAGCCAACACTGCGAGAGCAACAAGAGACTTCCTCCAGCAGAATGGCATCAGAACCATGCAATGGCCTGCCCTCAGTCCCGACTTAAATCCCATTGAGCACCTGTGGGACGAGATTCAAAGACGGCTGAATGACGTCCGACCAAGGCCGACAACTGCAGCTGAACTGTGCCAGGCGTTCCTCAGAGTGTGGGCTCAAGTGCCTATGGCCTTCATCAACCCTCTCATCCATTGCATGGCAGTCATCAATGCACATGGCGGACACACGAGATACTGACTTGTGATGCCATTTTCCTAGATTCTAGTGTTGTGTTTCACTTTAAGAACTATTATCTGCACAAATATTTGTATTAGTTCTCCGACCAGTGGCATCGTTCGCATTCCAGTTATCATTCTCAACTCCCTGGGGATTATACAACCCAAGCTGCCTTGGGGCGCTGGAAGGTTTTTACATCCACCTCACATATCGGGCACCCATCACCTATTGGGGGAACAGTGGTACATTTGAATAGCGGGATGTGGTTGACGTTACCCCTGCACGTCGAGCAGGTCCGATATCCACCTCACATATCTGGCACCTATTCCCCTTTGGGTGACCTGTACACACCTGGGCGACTGTCCTGGGCGACTGTCTGGAATACAAGTCAGGTCGCAGCACTCACGGCACGACCAGTGACATGCCCTGAGCACATCTACCTTTACCAGGCGGCTCTCGCTTGTGTATACCACGGATTACTCAAACATGACAGAAAGCAAGGCTTGTATCGACACGTAAAGCATCGTGTCATGAGCATTAACGAAGATTCGGGAAATGGGTTTACATGACGCCAGTGGTTTAACCCACTTAGTACCACGGGACCATATATGGTCCCCACTTTTCACACCTTCAGTGCCACAGGACCATATATGGTCCCCACTTTTCTCACACACACTTAGTGCCACAGGACCATATATGGTCCCCACATTTTTACACACACACACACTTAGTACCACAGGACCATATATGGTCCCCACTTTTCTCACACACATTTAGTGCCACGGGACCATATATGGTCCCCACTTTTCACACACACACACTTAGTACCACTAGTACATATATGGTCCTCACTTTTCACACCCCCTCACTGCCACGGGATCATATATGGTCCCTTGAAAATGTTCCGTTTTAGCTGTGAATGAAGATGTCAAACACTGAGTGCGCAAAATCAAAATGATTACAGTCATTACAGCAATTATCTTAACTTAAACATCGTGTAACTCATATTGTATACAGTGCTACGGTCTGGTCGTTTTTTTCCGCCGTTCCTTGACCATCCTTGTTGGGAGCAGCGGAGACTGTCGCAGCGCTGTTTGTACCGGTCTCTGCTTTCCCCGCCTTCGCCTATGGTTCTTCATTTAAACTCCCGTAAATAATATCAGAAACGGCAGCCTGCATTGCCGTGTTAGTGTTAGTCCTCTTGGTCCTCCGTGTTAGTCCTCTTAGTCCTCCGTGTTAGTCCTCTTAGTCCCCCGTGTTAGTCCTCTTAGTCCTCCGTGTTAGTCCTCTTAGTCCCCCGTGTTAGTCTTCTTAGTCCTCCGTGTTAGTCCTCTTAGACCTCCGTGTTAGTCCTCTTAGTCCTTCGTGTTAGTCCTCTTAGTCCTCCGTGTTAGTCCTCTTAGTCCTCCGTGTTAGTCCTCTTAGTCCTCCGTGTTAGTCTTCTTAGTCCTCCGTGTTAGTCCTCTTAGTCCCCCGTGTTAGTCCTCTTAGTCCTCCGTGTTAGTCCTTTTAGTCCCCCGTGTTAGTCCTCTTAGTCCTCCGTGTTAGTCCTCTTGTACCGAACTGCGGGCACCTGCAAAAGGCATTAAAACTGCAGCATGAAATATTTTCGGCAACAGTTAAATTTATTATTAATAAGATCACTTTTCAAATTTTATTCTTAAAGAGAAGTTTATTTCTCCAACTAAGAAAAAACCGGTTAATTGTATTTAGAGACGGGGTGATGGAAGGTTTGTTTTAACTCCGTTTTCAACAATCCTTCAATCACTTAACAACGGCCAGTTTCCAACATGTGCATCACTGATGTTGGTATGTGATGTAGCGAATCCTGCAGGCAACAGTTTGAAGGTGAGGTGAGGTGAAATGGGGTTTAACGTCGCGTCCAAGATTATTGCACTTATATAGCGACGTGCATGTACGTGTGTGTGTTTGTGTGGCTGCTTGTACTAGTCCGGGCAGATGCCGATTTATAGTGCTAGCTCCCTGAGATACCATGCCGCAGTTTAACATGAATACCCCACTCAGACACAGTATACTGACTCCGAGCCGACCAGTCCTTGTTTTAGCCCATTAATGCCGAGCGCCAGACAGGGTAACAACAAGTACCATCTTTTAACGTCTTTTGGTATGACGCGGCCGGGGATCGAACCCCGGACCTTCCGCTCTCCGGGCAGACGCTCTACCACTAGACCACGGAGGCGGTCCAACAGTTTGAACTGGCAATCCAGTGTTTTCACTGCAGAGAACACGCTACATCAGTGCACCAGTTAGATATACTGTACCCAGTACCAAACGTGTGTTGACTATTCATTACATATGATATTTACATATTTATTTCCATAAAGTGGAGGGATTGGCAAACAAGCAAATTTTGCTTATCTGAATGGCTCTCCCAAACACGATACATATACAAATTCATTACATATTATCGCTACATCTGTATGCATTGCTTACTTAACTTGTTTGTTTGTTGGTTTGTTGTATAACGCCGCACTAGGGATTATTCCAGCTATATGACGGCCGTCTGTAAATAATCGAGTCTTGACCAGACAATCCAGTGATTGATATCATGAGCATTGATCAACGCAATTGGGATCGATGACATGCATCAACCAAGTCAGCGAGCCTGACCACCCGACCCCGTTAGTCGCCTTTTACGACAAGCACAGTCGCCTTTAAGGGAAGCATGGGTTGCTGAAGACCTATTCTACCCCGGAATCACTAATCTGGAAGCAAGGTTGTAGGGAAGACCGTCACAATCAATCACTGTCCAACAACGAGGAGTCGTGTAATGTTTGTCTTTGGATGGAACCCATGACCTTAACTGCTTTGTAAGAACATGGGTTCACCACAACAGGATTACCAACATCAATTTTAGGTTTGAACATTGGCACGGCTTCAGCCATGTCATGTTTGTTTGCTTCTGTTGTAACCTTTCTCAATTTCACACTGCCATCGCTTCCACAAGACACAGCGAGGTGAGGTGAAATGGGGCTTAACGTGGCGTTCAAGGTTATTGCACTTATTTAGCGACGTGTGTGTGCGTGTGCGTGCGTGCGTGCGTGCGTGCGTGCGTGCGTGCGTGTGTGCGTGCGTGCGTGCGTGTGTGTGTGCCTGCCACCATCAAACATTGGTGTATACGTCTTGTTTGTATCAAACATGGGGGTATTCTCTTTGTTGCTTGAGTGCTAGCCACTATCAAACATGGGTGAATACATGTACATTCTTCTTAAATTAGGTGTGGGCAACTATCAAACATTGATGTATACCTTCTTCTAACAACGTTCAATCATGGGAGTATACGTTCTTCTAACAACAATCAAACATGGGT
Source organism: Haliotis cracherodii (assembly GCF_022045235.1). Classification (NCBI taxonomy): domain Eukaryota; kingdom Metazoa; phylum Mollusca; class Gastropoda; order Lepetellida; family Haliotidae; genus Haliotis; species Haliotis cracherodii. The sequence goes on from NW_027266267.1 coordinate 2,649,438, forward strand.
GTATACTTTCAGCCGTCAGTTTTTTGTGCACTTCAGTGATTATGTTTATTGCTAAGAAGCGTCCTCATGGTGTGTTTGTGTGAGTGTGAGCTCTCCGGGCGGACGCTCTACCATTAGACCACGGAGGCGGTCAACACTCTTTTGGAAGATCCACATTTTCGTAGCATTCTTTGCGTTTCCTTGGACGTTGCAATCGTTCTCTCTGCCATTTAGCAAATAGTGATGCGGTCAACTCATTCCTGTACTTAGTATTAAGGGGTACAGAGTCTTTCAAGTCGGCTTGCAGCTCCTCAAAGCTTTTGGGTGGTACAAAACGAAAATTATTGTCTTTCGCGTCCAGATGATGGGAAAACTTACTTTGCGTAAGAAAAATGTCATCACCCGATTCCATTTTCCCGAGTCTGAGAGGCAACCGCACACTGCACACATGTGCCTCTCAGCATTCAAAGCTCGTGCATTTCGAGGCACGGGCAAGCACGTGACAAAATGGTTAGCGCTGATTGGCGCACTACCGCGGGGTACAATCACTATGAGGTGAGATGAGGTGAAATGGGGTCTAACGTCGTGTCCAAGATTTTTGCACTTATATAGCGACGTGCATGCACGTGTGTGTGTGTGTGTGTGTGTGTGTCTGCTTGTATTGATGCCGATTTATAGTACTAGCTCACTGAGATACCATGCCGCAGTTTAACATGAATACCCCACTCAGACACAGTATACTGACTCCGAGCCGACCAGTCCTTGTTTTAGCCCCTTAATGCCGAGCGCCAGACAGGGTAACAACAAGTACCATCTTTTAACGTCTTTTGGTATGACGCGGTCGGGGATCGAACCCCGGACCTTCTGCTCTCCAGGCGGACGCTCTACCACAAGATCACGGAGTCGGTCAAGATCAATATGAGTAAGAATAGAGAATATGAGTAGAGAATAGAAACACAATTTCATAAAATATTACAAATTCTCGTGAACTTTTCAGTTAATAAGTCGGATAAGGGACTCGGTTCGGTCCTTGTGCCTGGACGCCCCTCGGTCTTAATTTCCATCCCGACCCCCCTCGGGTCAGCATCCAGGAACCCAGACCCCACCTCCTACCTTTCCTTTACGTAATCAAAGATGCGTGTGTTCGGCGGTGCTGGCGCTATGGCCCGTGCTGTGGTTCGTGTTGTTTTTCCTGTCTGTTGTTGTTGATCCATGAACCTGTTGATGAGTTGAATGAAAAAAAGCAAACATGTCTGCAGGTTATAATTTACATAACCTCCACCCACCACTTGACCCACAATCCACGCTGCCACTCAAGTTCGCGTGATAACAGAAGTGGAAGGTAGCGTGCCGTTCATCTCTTTAATCTTACAAGTTTCAGATCTACACTCGGTTGGGGCCTGCCTATCGTAATGCATGAACTTAAACCTGGATGCTTATGTATGCCAGGGCTTACTTGCGCTATCTGACTGTATCGTACGCATGCAGTCACTTGGCGTTTTGTTTGCTTGTTGTTCAATGCCGCACTCAGCAATATTCCAGGTACAGTATATGACAGCGGTCTGTAAATAATCGAGTCTGAATTTGATTGTGATTGACATCATGAGAATCGATCTACGCAGTTGGGATACGATGACATGCATCAACCAAGTCAGCGAACTTGATCCGATCCGAGTCGCTCGATCCCGTCCGATATATGGTACGATCTGCACGTGGGTCATGTCTACACGGCCTACATACAGGTCCGAGTGGTATACCTCGCCCCAGAGTGACCTCCCTTAGTTGTGGCAGGATCCTCTAGTCGATGGTTTCACCATATTGTGGAAGTAAACGACCCAGATCACATAGGGATGGCTGAAGTGCATGTACCCACTACCTCAGTGGTCAAGCGGATAAACTGTCTGCCCGCAGAGCGGAAGGTCGTGGGTTCGATCCCCGGGCCTGGTCACACCAAAACGCTAAAAGATTACTAGTATGTTTGTTATTGAACGCGCCTTATGTCTAAAACCTGCAGTTACAACATAAACAGTGACAAGTCGGACATTGAGTCCAAATGTCGTGTATCTCAGTAATATATATGAAGTGAGGTGAGGTGAAATGGGATTTAACGTCGCGTCCAAAATTATTGCACTTATATAGCGACGTGCATGTACATGTGTGTGTTTGTGTGGCTGCTTGTACTAGTCTGGACTGACGCCGATTTAGCTCACTGAGATACCATGAATACCCCACTCAGACACAGTATACTGACTCCGAGCCGACCAGTCCTTGTTTTAGCCCCTTAATGCCGAGCGCCAGACAGGGTAACAACAAGTACCATCTTTAAACGTCTTTTGGTATGACGCGGTCGGATATCGAACCCCAGACGCTCTACCACTAGACCACAGAGGCGGTCTTTATATGAATTGAAGTTTGTAATTGTATGTTTGTGTTCCGAAGATACTGTAGTCTTAAAAAATATAAAGAAAAGTCAAAATTTGATTTTTCACCATTGTGTTCTCTTATCTGATGACTGGTCACATATATATTGATTGCATGTGTTCAACACAATAATGCGAAACTTATGACCAGGGGATTCATTCACAGTTCCTCCCACGCTAAGCTGACACGCCGTGCTATAACTGGACAACTATTTGAAGCGGCACTGACCACAGTTCCCGCAATCCCTGAAAGTAGTGCACCTTGGTGACCTTGGTGACCTTGGTGAGGGTCTGCAAGGAGATGAAAGGCGACGATGTCGTGTGCCGCCTCACGCCCCGTGTCTGCATGGCCGCGGTGTGGCGGATGCTGCGTGGGCAGATAACGGCCAGCACGGACCTCGGAGTGACTCAGCAGTGGTAAAATGTGGGACTACATCGCGATCAGATACACCACTAGCGAACTCAAGAGTAGATACCAACTGAACTCAACAGACCATTAGCTTTAGTTCGTAATAACCACATTTTGTTATAAGCATATATACAACATATATACATCAAATGGCCGGTACTAAAAACTAAGGTAGATATATCGGTGAGTTCGTTATAAGTGTTAGTGCCGGAATTAAAGACAAATGTTTTGCGTCCGACTTGTAAATAGAAAAGAAGTTTCCTTCTTGTATTGTATATAGGAGACTTTGTATTGACATCGTTGTACTATTTCCTTTCCTTCTTGTATTGTATATAGGTTACTTTGTATTGACATCGTTATAAACGAAGTTTACTGTATATGAAATAATACAAATACTTGAATAATATCAATACTGTTGCAATACCAGATGCACCACCACTACTACTACTACTACTACTACTACTACTGCTACTGCAACTACATCTACTACTGCTACTACTACTACTACTGTCACTACTACTACTGCTACTGCAACTACATCTACTACTGCTACTACCACTACTACTACTGTCACTACTACTACTGCTACTGCAACTACATCTACTACTGCTACTACCACTACTACTACTGCTAATGAAACTACATCTACTACTGCTACTTCTCCTGCTACCGCTACTGCTACAACTACTGCTACGACAACTGCTACTACTACTACTAAGGCTACTGTTGCTACAGCTACTACTACTACTGCCACTACTACCACTACTACTACTGCCACTGCAACTACGTCTACTACTGCTACTTCCACTGCTACCGCTCCTGCTACTGATACAACTACTGCTACAACTACTTCTACTGTTGCTGCTCCTTCTGCTACAGCTACTACTACTGCCACTACTGCTACTACGACTACTGTTGCTGCTCCTGCTGCTACAGCTACTACTACTACAACTACTACTACTACGACTACTGTTGCTGCTCCTGCTGCTACAGCTACTACTACTGCCACTACTGCTACTACTACTGCTACCACTGCTGGTGACCCGTGAAGATATGGGTTAGCATAGGTCTCTCTCGATGCTCATGATGTCGATCACTGGGTTGTCTGGTCTAAAAACAAATATTTACAGACCGCCGTCAGCTCGAATATTGCTGAGTGCGGCGTTAAACAACAAACAAACAATAACTACGACGCTGCTGCTGCTTTTACTACTACTGCTACTACCACTACTACTACTGCTAATGAAACTACATCTACTACTGCTACTTCTCCTGCTACCGCTACTGCTACAACTACTGCTACGACAACTGCTACTACTACTACTAAGGCTACTGTTGCTACAGCTACTACTACTACTGCCACTACTACCACTACTACTACTGCCACTGCAACTACGTCTACTACTGCTACTTCCACTGCTACCGCTCCTGCTACTGATACAACTACTGCTACAACTACTTCTACTGTTGCTGCTCCTTCTGCTACAGCTACTACTACTGCCACTACTGCTACTACGACTACTGTTGCTGCTCCTGCTGCTACAGCTACTACTACTACAACTACTACTACTACGACTACTGTTGCTGCTCCTGCTGCTACAGCTACTACTACTGCCACTACTGCTACTACTACTGCTACCACTGCTGGTGACCCGTGAAGATATGGGTTAGCATAGGTCTCTCTCGATGCTCATGATGTCGATCACTGGGTTGTCTGGTCTAAAAACAAATATTTACAGACCGCCGTCAGCTCGAATATTGCTGAGTGCGGCGTTAAACAACAAACAAACAATAACTACGACGCTGCTGCTGCTTTTACTACTACTACTACTACTACTACTACTACTACTACTACTACCACTACTACTACTACCACTACTACTACTACTACTACTACTACTACTAATAATAATAATAAGAAGAAGAATTATCATCACAGATACATATTAAAACATCAGCCATCAGTATATGATCCTCTCCATCGCATGATAAGAAATATTCGAGATGAGAAAATATCGAGATAAGCAATATTCAAGATAAGCAACCTTCGAGATAAGCAATATTCGCCACGTCGGCCAGGGCAATTAACACGTATCAAAGCAAATTGGACGCACTGACTACGATCCGGTTTCTCTCGGACTGAATCTTAGAGACGGTTAAAGCGAAAGTTCGTCTTGTGAGACCCGCCACTTCTTGGTGTGATGTCGGCTGCCATGATGTTTTCCCGCCATTTAAACTGCATCATATGGTCAGGTCGCTCCAGAACAGGACATCTTTCCAAGGAAAGGGAGTTAACAGACTTTAAAAGCTCAGTTGCTATCCTTGCCGAACCAGGAGTTACAATGTGGCTGAACTGACGAGTATCGTCCAATCAAAATCCCGTAACGATATCGACATCTGGTTCATAAACAACAGGGCAACCGTCTTGTCGAAATCGTTCGATTGCAGGGTTTGCAGAACATGTGCACTGTCGACTGGGCGTCAACAGATATTTAACAAATCTGTACATGTTTGTAATCAAGGTGATCAAGTGTCATGGTACATTCGCGAGGCAAAACCCGTTTCATTGCGATAATGATCTTCATTTTCGATTAGATGACAGACTGCCGACATTTTGTTTGAAGTAAATGCAAGTGATGGGAGAGGTGGAATCTGATTGGTCAGTAGGAGGGGTAAAGACGGGACATAACTCGCGATCGCCACTGGTTGCGCTTCAATCGAACCCAGAAATTCCAGCCTAGTTCGCCACTTGGTGGAAACTGGACTATCAAAGTCGTCTTGGGACGATGGAACAGAAGGACAAGAGGAAGGATTGAAGAAAATGTCGGATAAGTATTCCATGACCCTTCCGTCGATACGATGCATTAATCGGTAATGAAGTTAACAAATTAAGCTATTCATTCTCACGTACGCTTTTGAGGTCACGTGAGTCAAGATGTCAGATTTGACAAGACAGCTATCCTCGATCTACTCCCTAACATATAAATGTAACTCCACAGAATGAGAAATGAAAATGGAAGTAGCAGTAGATACCAACTGAAACCCATTGTCCAAAGTTTGAGGTGCTTTCAAGACAATTGTGACCAGCCATGACCTTATGGATGAAAAATCACAATTTGCCTTTTCATTATATTTAAAAACTACAGTATCTTCGGAACACAGAAAAACAATTCACAAGCTTCAATTCATATTTATTACAGATCTACATAATATTAATCATTTGCGTTAAATATTCCGTTTGATAACTGTTTAAGTAAAACTAAGCATAGTAGAAATGTATGCCGAAAGGTTTATCAATAATGCTTTTATTACATGCGAGCTAGCGACAGAAAAATAACATATTTCTGCAGTCCGCACACATGGCAATATTCACTGAAGTACTGTAAGTTGACGTTATCCGTCTTTATGACGTCATAACACAATTGTATCCTGGCATTTTGTTTTCCTGAGGTTCACAAATAGTCGGTTAGCTACATCCTCGCCCTCATCAGTTAGTATAGGTGAGCCTCAGTACCTATGTTATCAATGTTGATTAGACCTGCATAAAACGACCAGCATCACTTGAATACACCCAGCTGTTGCCAAAGGCAATTTATCACAATTGACGATGTGACAATCACGTCAGACAGTATTCATAACTTCGTGTGTGCCACACAGTGGAGTTCCGTACATTATAATGTGTGCATCAACTAGCACAGCCGCTCCAGGAGTGTAAGTTTTGCAACGTAATCTACATTTAGATTGCTATATCCCATGTGTTGAACGTGTGTAGGTGTTTTTGTTAACGTAAGTACATGATGGCCTCATCGTTAATACATCACTTGTAATTGCTTCCATCACAGATAAGACTGTGTCTGCTGGTACCACTCGTATTCCTCCGATGACGCCATCACTGTCACCTGTACACAACTTCTGATATATACCCTTCAGACAGGTAAGGGATATTAGGAAATAACTGAATATTTCTGAAATTGTAAGATATGTTCGTTTGTACAACAGTCGTATGATAGTCATGAGATAATTGGGAACGCTTTACAACAGGTAGTGAAGTATGACAATAGATGTTATGTCGTCAGAGGTGGATGTGGAATTTCGAAATGGACGTATTTAGATCAGTAGTAATATAATTATATGTCAGCCAATCATTCATTTGATTTTGCATACTGCATATGATTCTTCAAATGGCAATTTGCGGGGAGGGGGTTTATCCCATTTCTCTTACAACGCCTGGTCAAGTTCTGCCAACGTGGTGGGCGGTCTGTGACGTTGGTGCACACGTCTTCCTATCATGTCCCAGATGTGTTCAATGGGGGAAAGGTTTGGGCTCATAGCTGGTCTTGGCATTCTACCGAGGTTGTGCTTCTGGAGGTGAGCATTGACGATTTGTGCTTGGTGCACGCGGGCGTTGTCGTCCTGAGAAACAAAAGGTCGATCCACGCGCCTTGTAAACGGGACAACAAAGGGTGTCAGTCTGTTGTCCCGATAGTACTGTCGGGTGACTCTTCCTTGTACAATATGGGGCGGGTACGCCCAATCATAATGATGCCACCCCACACCATAACCGATCCACCGACAAATCTGTCCTGAGGTCTCAGGTCGACTTCGGCTCGACGTTCATTTAGATGACGCCAGAAGTGCAAAGTGAATCGGGCCTCATCTGAAAGCATGACACGTGACCAGCGAGGGTTACCCCAGTTTCGACGTTGTGCACACTATTGAGGTCTATTGGCAACATGACGATTTGTACGGGGCGACAACACGTCGTCGAGCATGGGAAGTGCTGCCTGTAGACTGTGATTTCTTATCGTCTGAACCGTACTCAAGTAGCCTTGTGAAAGTTGATAAGCGTTTGAGTTACATTTCGTGGAGCCTGGTTTCTGATCAATCGATCATGGACTATGGTCGTTGATCTGCAACGTCCTGGACGGGGTCGAACGTCAACATGCTCGGTTTGTTGTATCCTCTTCCAACGTCTGCTAATCACAGACTTGTCTTCTCTAACCTCCTGTGCTCTTACTCTATGTCTATCTCCCCCCTCTCCCCTCTCTCTCCACATCTCTCTCTCTTCTCTCCCCTCTCTCTCCCCATCCCTCTCTCTTCTCTCCCCTCTCTCTCCCCATCTCTCTCTCTTCTCTCCCCTCTCTCTCCACATCTCTCTCTCTTCTCTCCCCCTTTCTCTCCCCTCTTTCTCTATCCTGTCTCTCTCACCTCTCTCTATCCCCTCTCTCTCGCGCATATCTCTCTCACCTCTTTCTCTCTCTCTCTCTCTCACCTCTTTCTCTCTCTCTCTCCCTCTCTCTCTCGCCTCTCCCTCTCTCTCTCTTGTCTCTCCCCATCTCTCCTTCTCTCGCCTCTCTCTCCCCTATCTCTGTCTCCCCTCTCTCTCACCTCTCTCTCTCTCTCGTGCGCCTTTCTCTCACTCTCTCTCTTTCTCTCTCTCTCTCTCTCTCTCTCTCTCCCCCTCTCTCTCCCTATGTCATTATCATATACCTCCCCCCGCTCTCTCCCACCACATGGAACATGTCCTGGTGAAGGCGATGAGGTGCGTGTGTATGTGACGACACTACCACACCACTAGTGTGTCCATTAGCATAATTTCCAGTCTTTGGAACATACAGGTGAAGACAATTGGTTGGATACCAAATGCCATGGTTCACTTGCAATATATTTACCCTAGCAACGACTGTAAATGCTTTGTGTAAAGACCGCTAAGTCTGTGCCAGCATGCCATATGTCAGTGGTTATCTATCTATATGTATATGTACATTTATTAAAATTTACATTATTCATCCACAAATCCATGAAACCTCGTGGTGTGAATGTACGGTTTATGGCGATGCATGCTGACACAGATGAGACACATGATCCACTCTAGTGACCACTCCGTCAGTGGGATCTATATAAATTCATAGAAACATATATAGCAGTATTTAGAAGAGGTGTTTCCAATGTGTATCACTTAATGAATGACAAAACTAACACTCCGTCGAGTGTAACCACAGAGCGTCTGTATTCTTGTCACGATATGCCGTACGGGATTGTCAAAATCTACACGCTAGTCCTGCACGAGACAAATGGTGCATCTCGAGTCATGGATCTATGACGTCACATGTGATGCGTTCATGGGCGTCAATTCTCAGAATGTTCCTTTGTGCAGTATAATATAAATATGAATATGAGTATTGTTTCATATATTAAACAACATGCATGGTATCCGCGTTTCATTTGGCGGTGTGTATATACATGTATATATACACAGCAAACTACATATATAACTGACGGATGTAACGAACTTTTGTTTTGGTGATGTACATTTCCGTGAATTTGCTTAAAACGAACTACGGTTATAGCGAACTAAAGATATGGTCCCTTTGAGTTCGTTGTAACCGGAGTTTACTGTATATATATATTTGGTACCCCGGATGTCGAACCCTGATAAGTGGTATTCCATATGTCACCCACAGTAAACTACGGTTATAACGAACACGCTTATAACGAACTGACGTATATAACGAACTTACTTTTTAGTCCCGACTATTTGCTGTGGTTATGCTGTATATATGCTTATAACGAACTACGGTTATAACGAACTAAAAATAGTAGTCCCTTTGAGTTCGTTATAACCGTAGTTTACTGTACTTAATTATTTGACCGAAATAACTCCAACTACTTCATGTAAACATGCGTCGTAAGCACTATTTTGGGCACGATCTGAATGTCCATGTGTTTGCGTCATGTCAGTAAAAACACGTCTCTAACCGTCTTACATGTAAACAAAGAGTAGCGATTAATTTGGCTATTAATGACTTAGTGAGTTTGTTACTCGAGACTGTTCTATTGTGTTGTGTTGTTTGCACGAAGGCGATACAGCCATGTAGGTAATAGATTATACACGTGTTAGACTTCATGTGTCGCCAAGGTGTATCACTAGACATGTAGTGGTTGTGTGGTGAGATGCACACACAGACACGTATCACTACCGAACGTTGTCTTGTTGCAGACTTTGACCGCATACATGGATGGCCACGCGGCAGGTCAAGGCCGTGGATAGTATAGCGTGACAATGCATGCAAGCCTCCCATATCACAGCGTGTCGTGGTTGTAGAGGGTGCAGTTAGTGTAGCTACGTCGTTGAAGGATCGGGACGAGATCACAACAGTTACATTCTTGTCCTCGGACGCCTGCCGGGTAGATTTACAACCGTGCGTCGTTGTGATCTCGTAGTTGTGAAGGGCAAGGTTAGGTGGGGACGACCTACAGAGGGATAAGAGTGCACCATCCTCTTGACAGTACGAAGCCACATTGGACGTATCGCTGTGGACATGTTTACAATTTTTGTATAAGGTTCTGAAGTGCAAGATTGTGAAGGAAAAAAGGTATGTTACAATACACTTAGTGCAGTGAGTGAGTGAGTGAGTGAGTTGGGTATTACATTGTCATTAGACCCGTGAGGATTCCGGGGTAAAAATAGGTCTTCAGTAACCCTTGCTTGCCGTAAAAGGTGACTATGCGTGTCGTTAAAGGCGACTAACGGAATCGGGTGGTCAGGCTTGCTGACTTGGTTGATGCATGTCATCGATCCCAATTGAGTGGATCGATGCTCATGATATTAATCACTGGATTGTCTGGTCCAGAATCGATTATTTATAGACCCCCGTCATATATCTGGAATATTGCTGAGTGCGGCGTTGCCATTAATACCACGGCGTGTCAGCACTACGAATGTGTAATCCCGATTTGGTGATGGTTTCTGAGAAACCAAGAAACTAGGAATCGAACCACGATCATTACAGAAGCGCCTTAGAATGCTAAACTAAGCACTAATAGTGCACTAAGTGCAGACTGACAATGCTTTACATGTTTCTCGTATGATGCAGTGAATGTTGTGTATTTTCACGTTTAACCTTCCTAAAGCATCCGACACAAAGCCCCATTGTCTTCTCTGAAATCTCCATGATCTTTAAGTAAACTTCGTATGGATGATCAAAGCAAATGTGCAACAGTAGAAACTGACATTTTTAGTCCGCTAGTCCTTGTAATGAAAACATAGAGCAAAACCCTTAAAAGTGGTAACGTCTGCTAGACCTTATCAGACCTTAACTATTTGGCACTTTGGGAAGGACTACAGGACTAATGCAGTCTCTAAAGCTGACGTGTTTCTGAAACGGCCACATAATTTTGAGCCGATTCTATAACAAATGGAATCCATGCTGACATTGTCATTTGCATCCATGACTCACCTATTTTGTCATTTGTGCCCTACCGTGACCTTGACACACAACATATCCTGTAACACATACAATGAAGACCGGTAGCGGTGGTCGAGGACAACGGAAGGCAGACTACACGCGAACAGGCTGCAATCCAACTGATGTCCAAATTCTTGCGCCCAACGAATTTCTCCTCTGTGGAGGTGTCGCACACTGAGGGGGTGCCCCAGCGTGATGAGGCCTGGCAGCATCATGAATAGAGTGAGTGAGTGAGTTTGGTTTCATGCCGCTTTTAGCAATATTCCAGCAATATCACGGCGGGGGACACCAGAAATGGGCTTCACACATTGTACCCATGTCGGGATTCGAACCCGGGTCTTCGGCGTGACTAGCATCATGAAGATCGTGACTAGCATCATGAAGAGTGTGACTAGCATCATGAAGAGCGTGACTAGCATCATGAAGGGCGTGACTAGCATCATGAAGAGTGTGACTAGCATCATGAAGAGCGTGACTAGCATCATGAAGGGCGTGGCCCTAACGGACGTGTGACAAACTACTACCATGCTTCAAACACTCCACGACTACAACATCACACCGACACACGTTATGTAAGTGTGTGGACACAGAAACGTTGCGTCCGTCAACTCTCACACCGTGGTGTCCGACAAACAACATCAAGACATGAGAAAGGTCTTCGTGTCACGCTTGTCATCTTCGGTCAGTACATGCGCACTTCTGTCCTTGACCTTAGATTCCCTCTACCATCAGTTCATTCGCCACAACTCGCCCCTTCCCGTGACCTGCCAGAAGACTCGTCCCCCTATCGATGAATGTTATGTGCGAAAATACGACAAACCAATCAGAATGCGCGTATGATTTTGAGTTCTTTGTCAAATAATCCCTCAAGAAATATCTTTTGATTTTACATATGTCTTGCATCTAAAAATATACTCAAGACACAGTTAAATATGTTCAATCATACTGTATAATTCCGCACGTCCCAATGTAGTTTAAATTGCATCTGAAATATATATAAAATATGGGGAACTATATGTGAACCATTACGCAACGAGTTGACAATTGTTTTAGATATGCCCGTTTGCGCTAAGACGGATCCCAGTCGCAAAAATAGCCATGAGAGGGGCACGAGTCGCTATTCGGCTTGACCCGGAATAACACGAGTTGGTCCCGAATGCCATCAGTTGTGACACACAGATACACAGCTGGAATGAAATCTTCCAATTTTGAAGTGGTTGGCACTATGTTTTCTGGTCCAATATGTGAGGTGTTTTCAACCTTAGCCATGATTTTGGTAGTGCTCATGTTTGCAATGACCCGACAACGTGTTCGGCACCAATCAATCGTCGCCACGTAATTAGGACCAATTCGTCTTCAGAGGAGAGCTCTTCATAAACATCAATGCCGCTCAAAAAGTATTGAACTCTTGAATGTTCTGTAAACTCTGTAAACTCTTTCCGTCTTGTTGGGATTTATCTTGTCTTGTTATTGCTACATGTAACTCAAACTGGCTCGCTTGGTTCGATCCCTGACGACCCGACAATTTTCTGTCGACTGAACTGAAGCGAGGCTGTTACAGGACTGAGATTACGGGCGATAGATTTTCAAACTATCTAATGAGGATCACATAATTATGTATTATTATTATACAAAACTGTATAAGTGTATAAACATGTACACATGAACAAAACATGTTGAGTAAGCAATTCTTTTACTTCAAAATATTCTTTTCGTTGTTGTTTTAAAACCTCAATCCTGGGAATTCTGCGTGAAAGAATTTTCAGAAATAGGTTATAGGGTGGAGATTCCATTCACGAAGTGCTTCTGTTAGAGTAGGCTAACAATGACATCCTTGACACTTGAAGAGGGATGGGTAGTGCATGGACTACAATACGAGATTCCCTTTCCTCTCAAGTTCGGGTCCTGAGTGGAATAATGTCGCTGTGTCGCGAGCTAAAACTAATTATTCCACTAAAGCTGGCTACAGCTGGGGACAAAGCTACATCGGGAACTGGTTTTGCATCCTAAAACAATATCTTGTGACAAAAACGTTACTTCGTCACAGTGTTAGAGTGAGTGAGTGAGTGGGGTTTAACGCCGCTTTTAACATTATTCCAGTTATATCACGGCGTGTCAGCTTAATGTGGGAGGAAAGCCCGAAGTGATGCAGGTCTCAGACGTTTACCACTTCGGTGAAACCCACGAGCACGGGTATGGTGCTGACAAACCTAGAAACATAATTGGGGCGAACCGGGATTCGAACCCACAATCATAGGTTTCTGGCGTGCCCAAGGGACGCAACTCTGCACAGCGAATCGCGGCGCCTTAGACGATTGGGCCACCCGTGCCCCCCACAGTGTTAGAATGGAGGAAACAATAGTCTAATATATAAACTACCTCAGATAGGTTTTAGCAACCTCACATCAACGGACTAATGGCGATGTTCCGATCGGCAGCGTTGAGTCTCGGCATTTTCGAACTTGAAAAATGTTGACAATTGAATTACAAATCATTGGCTTATGCTTGCCTTTTTATAGCCACTACCACGAGTTACGAATGCCATAACTTGCACGTGCAGTTTGCGTTACTGTTTTCTTCCATGACGTTTTTTAACAAGTGTGGAAACAATGCCTTTTAAGACATTGCAAATCGACAATGGCTGCGTTTTGACGCACCGTTTGTCGAATATCAGGCCAGCAACATTTTCCAGTAACATATATCCAATTTATTTACCGGATTTTGTGTGTAGTCAGGTTCACTGAACTACATACTACCTGTGCGTTTCTTTGTTTGAAGAGTGTAGATCATTTACCGTTGTCAAGCAAGGCTGAATAGCGAGCATGGTGTGGAATGTATGCAGTACGTGGAGGATTAACAGTAACAACAACTGTGTACATGGGAGAGATTTACGTGAATAGCTTAAACAATGACAACAGAAGGATAAAACTGTAACATCATGATGGACCAATATGACAGGAAGTCAGTTAAACAGGATTAAGAATACATACGTGCTGTGAGTATTGCCTAATGGGTTCTTAGTAGACGGTTGGGTATACCATGTTCATTATTCAGCCTTGCTTAGCAACAGTATAAGGATCTATACCGAAACGCCGCCTTTACAGTTAACAATGAGGCTGTTATCCATAAAGTGTCTCTACTTTACCAAACGTTAGTAAATTCATTCATCACACGAACCACACGATAATGTGAGGTCTCTCCATGCATTTTAATTGTTCATGGGGGCACGGGTGGCCCAGTCGTCTAAGGCGCTGCAATTCGCTGTGAAGAATTGCGTCCTTTGAAACCTATGATTGTGGGTTCGAATCCCGGTTCGCCCCGATTATGTTTCTAGGTTTGTCAGCACCATAGCCGTGCTCGTGGGTTTCACCGAAGTGGTAAATGTCTGAGACCTGCATCACTTCGGGCTTTCCTCCCACATGAAGCTGACACGCCGTGATATAACTGTAATACTGTAAGAAGCGGCGTTAAACATAATTCACTCACTCACTCACTTACTGTTCATCTTCATCCTCATCTCAGATGGCGAAAGCTGAACCTGCTGACGTCGGCCAAGCCAAGTCCCCAGGTACCCCCGCGCCACGCCCACCTGATGGGGGATGGGGCTGGGTCGTCACGTTCTCCTCCTTCATGATCAGCGTGCTCGTGGACGGCGTGTGCTTCAGTCAGGGCATCTTCTTCAACAGGTTCATGGAACACTTCGGCGCCAACAAGGCCACCACCTCCTGGATCGGCTCCGTGCTGAACGGCTCCTACCTCATTATCGGTGTGTCCCTGCATCCACAATGTCGCGATAAGTGTAGTGACCTCATTATTTGTGTGTCCCTGCATCCACAATGTCGCGATAAGTGTAATGACCTCATTATCGGTGTGTACCTGCATCCACAATGTCGTGATAAGTGTAGTGACCTCATTATCGGTGTGTCCCTGCATCCACAATGTCGCGATTAGTGTAGTGACCTCATTATTGGTGTGTACCTGCATCCACGATGTCGCGATTAGTGTAGTGACCTCATTATCGGTGTGTACCTGCATCCACAATGTCACGATAAGTGTAGTGACCTCTTTATTGGTGTGTACCTGCATCCACAATGTCGCAATAAGTGTAATGACCTCATCGGTCATTTGAACGACTTCTCTAAATAATCTAGTGACCTCATCGGTCATTTGACAACTTCTCTAAATAATCTAGTGACCTCATCCGACATTTGAACAACTTCTCTAAAATAATGTAGTGACCTCATCCGACATTTCAACGACTTCTCTAAATAATGCTGTGACCTCGTCTGACATTTGAACGACATCTCTAAATAATGTAGTGACCTCATCCGACATTTGAACGACTTCTCTAAATAATGTAGTGACCACATCAGACATTTGAACGACTTCTCTAAATAATGAAGTGACCACATCAGACATTTGAACGACTTCTCAAAATAATGTAGTGACCTCATCAGACATTTGAACGACTTCTCGAAATAATGTGGTGACCTTATCCGACATTTGAACGTCTTCTCCAAATAACGTAGTGACCTCATCAGACATTAGAACGACTTCTCGAAATAATGTGGTGACCTTATGCGACATTTGAACGACTTCTCCAAATAACGTAGTGACCTCATCAGACATTAGAATGACTTCTTCAAGTAATGTAGTGACCTCATCAGACATTTGAACGACTTCTCCAAATAACGTAGTGACTTCATCGGACATTTTCAGTTGCTCCGATCCAGGAGGATACATACATGTACAGACCTGAGTTAGCAAGGCCATTGATGTCAAATGGATGGAACACATTCCAAATATAGAGCACGTTGAAAAGTGGAAAAAATAGTGGGTGAGGTGTCCATTAGATACTGAATCAAATGCATAGATTGCTGTAGATTATCTTCAAGAAGCGGATCAAGTCGACACTAGGATATTTTCTTAGAATTTCTTCGTTGTGTTCACTATGCCGGTCGTAACGTGGTTATTCTTAGATACTCCCTGACTTTTCCCATTGTAAGCTAAAAATTCAAGATTAAAGAGTAAGATTAAAGCCTTACATACGTCTTTGGTCAAACTGATCAGTTCTGTATGTGTTCGGGAATTCCCAGGGGTTTCCCAAGGATTGTGGAAGTAGTCTCCACGTTTAATACGCCTATGAACGTCATATTCGCCGTATTGTGACCGTTCTCTCGTCCAATGATGAAGCCGTATGTCCTATTGAAATGTTATTCCATGATGACCTTCGTCTCCCACTTCCAGGGCCTGGGGTCAGTATGCTGGTCAACAAGTACGGCTGTCGTCCTGTCGCCATCACCGGGGCTGTCGTGTCGTCCGTGGCGCTGTTTGTCTCCACCTTCTCCACCAACATCGCCCTCCTCACCTTCACCTACGGATTCCTGGGAGGTAAGTCAGCCAGTCCTCGCCAGGTAGGATAGCAAGCTGGTTCAGGGGAGGTAAGTCAGTCTGTCCTCGCCAGGTAGGATAGCAAGCTGGTTCAGGGGAGGTAAGTCATCCTGTCCTCGCCAGGTAGGATAGCAAGCTGGTTCTGGGGAGGCAAGTCAGTCAGTCCTCGCCAGGTAGGATAGCAAGCTGGTTCAGGGGAGGTAAGTCAGTCTGTCCTCGCCAGGTAGGATAGCAAGCTGGTTCAGGGGAGGTAAGTCATCCTGTCCTCGCCAGGGAGGATAGCAAGCTGGTTCAGGGGAGGCAAGTCAGTCTGTCCTCGCCAGGTAGGATAGCAAGCTGATACAGGGGAGGTAAGTCAGTCAGTCCTCGCCAGGTAGGATAGCAAGCTGGTTCAGGGGAGGTAAGTCATCCTGTCCTCGCCAGGGAGGATAGCAATCTGGTTCTGGGGAGGCAAGTCAGTCAGTCCTCGCCAGGGAGGATAGCAAGCTGATACAGGGGAGGTAAGTCAGTCAGTCCTCGCCAGGTAGGATAGCAAGCTGGTTCAGGGGAGGTAAGGTAGTCAGTCCTCGCCAGGTAGGATAGCAAGCTGGTTCAGGGGAGGTAAGTCAGTCAGTCCTCGCCAGGTAGGATAGCAAGCTGGTTCAGGGGAGGTAAGTCAGTCTGTCCTCGCCAGGTAGGATAGCAAGCTGGTTCAGGGGAGGTAAGTCATCCTGTCCTCGCCAGGGAGGATAGCAAGCTGGTTCAGGGGAGGCAAGTCAGTCTGTCCTCGCCAGGTAGGATAGCAAGCTGATACAGGGGAGGTAAGTCAGTCAGTCCTCGCCAGGTAGGATAGCAAGCTGGTTCAGGGGAGGTAAGTCATCCTGTCCTCGCCAGGGAGGATAGCAATCTGGTTCTGGGGAGGCAAGTCAGTCAGTCCTCGCCAGGGAGGATAGCAAGCTGATACAGGGGAGGTAAGTCAGTCAGTCCTCGCCAGGTAGGATAGCAAGCTGGTTCAGGGGAGGTAAGGTAGTCAGTCCTCGCCAGGTAGGATAGCAAGCTGGTTCAGGGGAGGTAAGTCAGTCAGTCCTCGCCAGGTAGGATAACAAGCTGGTTCAGGGGAGTTAAGTCAGCCAGTCCTCGCCGGGTATAACACGCTGAGGAATGGGAGGTAAATGAGTCAGTCCTCGCCAGGTAGGATAACATAACAATACAGGGGAGATAAGTCAGTCAGTAAGTGACAGTTAGCCCGCGGGAGTTTTGTATGTCTGATATGTCTGGTATGTTTCGTGATAGATTTACCAAATACAAATACAATTTACTGTATCTAGTTTGGACTTAAAATTCCCCTGGTAGTTTTGTTTTCGTATCTAACATGGAAATGACCAATATATTAAGCAATTGTAGTACTTCTCGACAGTCAATCAAGGACTCTACGGGCTAGTGATGCATGATGCAGATACCTCCTTAGCACATTCAGTCATCACGTTATTCAGTAGTTCCCAGCTCGTTGCATGTTGTGTTTCAGGGCTGGGCTTCGGGCTGATGTATCTCCCAGCTATAGTCATGGTGGGCTACTACTTCGACAAGAGGCGAGCTTTAGCCACAGGCATTGCGTGCTGCGGTTCCGGTATCGGCACCTTCGTCTTCGCCCCGCTCTCGGAGTTCCTCCTGGGCGAGTACAACTGGCAAGGTACCACGTGGATCATGTCCGGTCTCGTCCTCAACGGCGCAATCTTTAGCATGTTCTACCGCCCTCTACCGGCGGCTACATGCGCGCACAGTGACAATTCCGACATGCAGCTTGCGGAGATGGGAGACAACAAACCAATATATTCCAAAAACAGAAAAAGCGCTGAACCAATGGTAAGAAGTCGATCTTACGACATGAACTTAAATAAGCCTCTCAATGGTCAGGTGTCGGTGATTAAAGGACAAAGTGATATAGCTAGACTTGCTCACAGTCATGGGACGTTAGTCCAGGACGGAAAACATGGGCACCAAGGACATAAACACTCCTACCTGCAGCCCCTGGAGAGAAAAGATATATTCTATAGTGGGAGTATCAAGAACCTAAAGGAGTTTACACAGGCTGGCTCAGAAAAGGAGTATACCCAGGCAGTGTTCACCTCCCACCAGTCTCTGCAGCCGGGGAGGGGCAAGGAGCAGGAGGGGGATCTATCTCCATGTACCCGTGCCGCGCGGGGACTGTTGTCTGTGTTCGACATCTCACTTCTTAAAAGTCCGACATTTTTACTGTATGGGATTTCGTGCTTCCTCTGTATGATGGGTGAGTATTGCATTTCCCTACTCCCTGGCCTGATCCACGTGTCAAGTGTTATTTATTATTATGAAAACAAAACTAGTAACATGTTTTCACAACAATGACTTTCTGAACCATTTGTTGTTGTTTTCAAGGAACATAGGGTATTATGTTGACACAAGCATAGCGGTACACATGATACTGTTAACATATATATATATATATATATATATATATATATATATATATATATATATATATATATATATATATATATATATATATAGTGTTAAGTTTATTAGTATTTCTTCATAACTGTCTTCAAAGTAATAGCTACAATGTTGAAATATAATTTTATTTTGAAGTAGATCTGCACAAGGACACATGAAGAAACTGAACCATACTTCTCTGTCATAATTACCTCCTAATGGTAATAGTTTTACTCCTGTCGCCTGACACGTCAATTATTCATGCTGTCCAAAAGTGCCAATATCTCGCTACACGGAAATTGGGTCAATGTTCCCCGCAACGTGTGTCATATGCTGTAGGCCTGTCTCCATCCGTCTGGACACACAGACACGTTTCACGGAAATGGGTCAACATTTCGCTGGGGAAAAAGATCGGAAGAAGCTAGACTGTGCTCTAGGGCAGATCAACCAGTCAAGGACAGGACGTGTCTCCCTGGTGTCTAATCTAATCTAATTAAATTTGTTTCATGTAATAACTAACAGTTTTGAATGTTTAAAAAATATATTTTCATAAATAGTTATGTATTTCGTACGTACAAATATCATTTCACACAAAGACAAAGATACGTTTCTTTAAAAATTTGGTTTCGGAGTTTCGTAATGATACCCACTATAAGTGTCAAAGATATATCAAACTAATTCGTCACAACTTTCTAAGTAAACATTACAGCTGCACCACATTCATAAGATATACCTGCACTGGTTCTTAGATGCAAATCAAAAATTGCAAAAGACTCAATTGATACAATCCACATGCAGTACTACCGTAAGACCATTGACTACATCCACATGCAGTGCTATGGTAAGACCATTGACTACATCCACATGCAGTGCTACAATAAGACCATTGACTACATCCACATGCAATGCTACCGTTAGACCATTGACTACATCCACATGCAGCGCTACCGTTAGACCATTGTCTACATCCACATGCAGTGCTACAGTAAGACCATTGACTTCCTCCACATGCAGTGCTACAGTAAGACCATTGACTTCCTCCACATGCAGTGCTACAGTAAGAACATTGACTAAATCCACATGCAGTGCTACCGTTAGACCATTGACTACATCCACATGCAGTGCTACAGTAAGACCATTGACTACATCCACATGCAGTGCTACCGTTAGACCATTGACTACATCCACATGCAGTGCTACAGTAAGACCATTGACTACATCCACTCGTCTTACAGTAAGACCATTGTCTACATCCACATGTAGTGCTACCGTTAGACCATTGACTACATCCACTTGCAGTGCTACCGAAAGACCATTGACTACATCCACATGCAGTGCTACTGTAAGACCATTGACTACATCCACATGCAGTGTTACAGTAAGACCATTGACTACATCCACATGCAGTGCTACTGTAAGACCATTGACTACATCCACATGCAGTGCTACAGTAAGACCATTGACTACATCCACATGCAATGCTACAGTAAGACCATTGACTACATCCACTCTTCTTACAGTAAGACCATTTTCTACATCCACATGCAGTGCTACCGTTAGACCATTGTCTACATCCACATGCAGTGCTACCGTTAGACCATTGACTACATCCACATGCAGTGCTACTGTAAGACCATTGACTTCCTCCACATGCAGTGATACAGTAATACCATTGACTACATCCACATGCAGTGCTACAGTAAGAACATTGACTACATCCACATGCAGTGCTACAGTAAGAACATTGACTACATCCACATGCAGTGCTACAGTAAGACCATTGACTACATCCACATGCAGTGCTACAGTAAGACCATTGACTACATCCACATGCAGTGCTACTGTACGACCATTGACTACATCCTCATGCAGTGCTACTGTAAGACCATTGACTACATCCACCCGTCCTACAGTAAGTCCATTGTCTACATCCACATGCAGTGCTACCGGTAGACTATTGACTACATCAACGCGCAGTGCTACTGTAAGACCATTGACTACATCCACTCGTCTTACAGTAAGACCACTGACTACATCCACGTGCAGTTCTACCGTTAGACCATTGACTACATCCACTTGCAGTGCTACTGTAAGACCATTGACTACATCCACTCGTCTTACAGTAAGACCATTGTCTACATCCACTTGCAGTGCTACTGTAAGACCATTGACTACATCCACATGCAGTGCTACATTAAGACCATTGACTACATCCACATGCAATGCTACAGTAAGGCCATTGACTACATCCACATGCAGTGCTACTGTAAGACCATTGACTACATCCACATACAATGCTACAGTAAGGCCATTGACTACATCCACATGCAGTGCTACTGTAAGACCATTGACTACATCCACATGCAGTGCTACCATGAGATCTTTGACCGTGATCAAAAGGGGATTCGACAAAACGATTGCTTGACTGATTGATTGAAAAAAACACATTTCTCTTCCCTAAACATTAAGATCAGTGGTAATAATTTACAGTTAGGTTTGTTTCAAAAACAATTCTCATAATTATTCATCTATTTCGTATTTACGTGTACCATTATACAGGTGTGTCAGAAAGATAAAGTTTCTTGTTTGCGTCTTTACAACAATGACTCCTCCCCGTGCCCCCGTGTACATCTCCTCCAACCCGGAACAAATGAGGCACGCCGTGTCTGGCGCCATGCAATGGCGCTGTCTCATCGTTGCCTAGTTACGCATTTCATGATGCTTTTTCATGAGGGAGTCAAGTCCTGTCTCAACGTGTCAGCTTACTGTGTGTGTGTGTGTGATGGGGGGGTGGGGGGGGTGGGGTGGGTGGGGTTGGGTGCCCAATGTGATGCAGGTCTTAGACATGTACTAGCCTGATGAAACCCACGAGCACGGGTATGGTGCTGACAAACCTAGAAACATAATCGGGGCGAACCGGGATTCGAACCCACAATCGTACGTTTCTGGTCCCAAGGGACGCAACTCTGCACACCGGATCGTGTCCCCACTTATTCTATGATTGCCATTGCTAGAAATGCTAGGTCGATTCCATGTGATCGAATCTAATGAAATTCAGATCTTTTTCTCAATCTCATTCTGGAATGGCTAATAGATGGTCTAGATTGTATGGTTTCAGTCGTTAAACCCGTAACTATCGTTCGGAGTTAAAGTTTTCGAGGTTTGCATGATTAGAAATCACATTCCGACTGTCACTTTTATAATCCGGTAAGCGATGCTCTGATTGGTCGGATGAAAGGTCGTTCTGACGTTACCCTCAGTGGGATGTCCTCAGGTCTTTGTTTAGCGGTAGCGAGAACTGAGGTCTGATTTTAAAGAGATTGATCTTTTTCTCTGACATAGAAGATCCGTCAACCCCTCCAATCTAATCAACCAGCCACTGCCGAGGCGTTTAAACTGTTGTTACAACTCATTTAGAACAGAATACATAATGCCTTGAAATGTGCTTCTGACACTGATTCCAATGTCGGGAATCGAACCCGGGTCTTCGGCGTGACGAGCGAGCGCTTTAACCACTAGGCTACCCGCCCACCCAGGTAGTTAAGAAATGAAACCGCAGATTAGCCGAAAACCCAGATACCCCCCATTTGGAGGGGATGGACAAAGGTCCTTCATAGTTCACCCCACGTGACCTACACCTACTTGGGATGGTAAGATCTTCACCAGATATGCCCCGCAGTTAATGTTGTGATTTTTATGAAATTACTAAATGACCTTCGCCTTGACGAGTATTGACTGAGTTATCTTCCCTTCCAGGCTTCTTCGTGCCCTTCACCTACATCCCCCCTATGGCCCTGGACATGGATATCTCTCTGAAAGACGCAGCATTCCTCATCTCCATCATCGGCATCACCAACACCGTGGGCAGGGTCGTCGTGGGCTTCGTCTCCGACCAGACGTGGGCTGATTGCCTCCTCATCAACAACATAGCCCTCATCATCGCTGGCGTTGCTACGATACTGGTTCCGTTCTATGGCAGCTATGGTCTGCTGTCCGCTTACGTAGCCATCTTTGGTCTTGGGATAGGTAAACATTCATTCAAGATATTTAGTATATAAAGAGAATCGACGTCTTTGGTCTTGAGATAGGTGAAACAACCATCATTGACGATGTTTATTTACTTAAAAGGAGCAAATGTCCTGATAATTGGTGGCAATTCGTGAAGCA